>NC_135502.1:79163601-79372575 GCF_052857255.1 Amblyomma americanum
TCCTATTGCCTCAGGGCCACATCTTTTATATTACTATAGGGATTAAACCCGCGATACAGTAGCGGTGCGGGAGAGGTTATTATTTTCATTAATTTTATTGCCTCGACTTATTTTCTGTCTGTACAAGCAAAGGAAAAACCTACTTATTGAAGAAATGGCGCCAATTCGTAGAAAAAGCCTTAGTAGACGGCGCTACGCTGGCCAGTAACGCATAGCTAAGTGGCCTAGCCTTTCTATCTGCAACGGCGTGTCTAAGTTCGCGGGCCAATGTCTCATAACTCACAGTCACTGTACTAAATTTCTAGATACCTTTGCCTCACCGCGTTCTTGGCTTATTGTAGCTGGTTCTCAACAGCCAGCTAGTGGCGACTTGCATGCCAGAAATCCTGGCCTTTTTCGGTTAAAATCGAATTTCAGAAAATCAGTTTGGCGTGCTTTTACCGGCGTTTTTTGGTTTAAACCGAAAAAGTCCATGCAATACTTGTAGAATACGGCCCCTGGGTCTCACAAGCCCCACCGGTGGCAGCACCTGCAATCGCAGGGCAGTGGGCTTAATCGCTGTACCGCTGCGCCAGTAGGGGTGTGAGGACTCTCAGTAGAGAACGACCAGTCCTGCATATATACGGGCGTTAAACCCTTAACGCTATCGCGCCTTACACGTAGGGTGGAATTTCAGTCTGTTTTCCGCGATCTTTGTCTGAAGTCTGCATGAACTTGAAAACCGAAGCTCGAACCGAAACTGGAGTCGAAACCGAGGTGCTAGCGCACATAATTAGCATTTGGCCTAACCATTCTAAATCGGCCAATGCAGCCTCCGGAACGAGCACCTACCCTGAATCCTGTCCTCAGTAATAGAATGGCATGGGTGGAGTATGTTGATAATGGTTATTATGATGATGAGAACAAACGTTGCGATCGTGCATATTGGAAATAACAGGTCAACGGAATGATCATTTGATTTTTTATTTTTTCAGATAGCTTAAAGCACACGTTGGCGGAGATGGGAGATAAAAGCCACACGTAGCGGCTTGACAGTGGTTTCACTGCCCACACTGAATCAGCTCACACGTAGTTTTTGCCCCTCCCGTTTAAGTTGTGGCACTATATTATTCGTGTCGTCGTCAGTAGCAGAGACTAATTTTTATATACTCATAACATGGCGCTGATGACGTGCACACGCTGACCTCGTATTGCTATAGTTACAATGGAGACTAAAGTACCGCAGCACCGCCGTCACAGTTTCGCTGTTTCGCACGATTATTTGTTTTGTACGAATATTTACGCATGTAGCGAATATTCGCAAAAAAAAAGAAATTGATTCGTACTCGATTCGCCAGCAAGGCTACGTTATTTATATTCGATTCGGTTCCGGAAAATCACATTCGCACACCCCCGCTGTGCGTAGAACTGGTGTCAAACTGAAGGTCAGGCAGCCACCTCATGAGAATGTTTTTCTCCAACATCAACTGCACGCTGATTCTCGGAGGGCACATTTCAGACTCGTTCGCCCCAGTGACCGCAGCGGTGGCCTAGTGGTTGAGCATCCGCCTCGAATGCGGGAGGTGCGGGGTTCGATCCCCAGTGCCGCCGGGCACCCACTGGTGATACAATGGGTACAAGCTTTCCCCTGTTCTGGTGCTGGCTTATATAGGGTGGATTGACTGGGGAGATGGGTCTTTGACCCCACCTTGAGCAAACGAAAACACCTCGTGCCATGGCGCTTTTTGGCCACAGATGTCCTTGCGCCATAAAAATGCACTATCATCATCGTTCGCCCCAGTAGAGTGAAAGCAAGATTTGGAATCAGCGGCACTACCTCGATTTTAAACATGTGCCGTTAAAGCCGCCTTTGTCTTCGTGACTGGGAGCGCTGTACTCCCCTTTGAGAGAACTTTGCATCAGGAAAAAGAAAGCGATATCTGTCATCTTATCATGCTTCAATTGTAAGTACCTTTCCAGACGTAATGGTCTGGGATGTCAAAGAAGCAACTAAAAACCTAAACGCCGCCTATATTCAAATGGCTTCATAGCCTTCAATAAGGGCACGTTGGTGCCAAATTTCAGGGTAACCCTGGTCAGAGATAAGATATCAGCTTCGCCTCATGTCCATACTGTTGCATGTTTATCTGTCGAGACTCCAGAGTGGTAGCAGCCATAGCTATTTCCGCCTCCTTCGCCCCCCTGTTTCCTTTATTCGCACCCTTGCTCAGGATTCACAACGTCATACGGGCTCTAGTTTACACTTCTGAATCACCACGGTGGTCGACCAGCAAAAGCCAGGTGACATGATTGGTCGCCGTCTTGGTTCAAACCGGCAGCAGCTAGTCGCTTCCCCTGATTTACGAGACGTAAACGAGGAAATGTAAAAGCGACGCCACCGCCGTGCTGCACACAATTCATTGACCATTCGATCTAGAGCAGCATTCAGGGTCCCACTGCCGCTGTTTATACATCGGCTTAAGATGAACGGCGAACAACAAAACAGCGGCCTTACAAGTGTCGCCTTGAGCATCGGTGTTGGGAGCTCCTGTGCACAGGCTGAGCGGATGCGCGGATGTCTCGGGCCCTACGGGGCCGATCGTCAAATCTGCGTAAACGGCAGTACGCGAACAGAGCGACTCTGCATGGTTCGCCCGAGTTTTTGCTTTTATGAGTGGCGCTTGTTCGTGCTTTTCTCATTTGGCGAGGCACATCAGCCCGTCGCGATCAACGGAAGCAGCTCGTCCGGCTCCATTCCGCAACGCGCTCTTGCCGCAGAACGCGTGGCCCGCGGCGGAGTTTGGGGCGCTTGCAGGTCTCTCCTCGGAGGCGACGCGTTTCTCACGCTCCTCGCGAAGCTGTACGTGTTTTAATACCCGTCTCCGTCGTGATTCGGCGGCGATTTAATAACCGGGTGATCTCCTATTATCACTCACGCAGAAAACGCAGCCATGTCGGCGGGGTTGATTCCGATGTTTTGCCCCCGGCCGAGGGCTAAACCGATGAGGCATTTCTCGCAGCGAGAGCCTTGGGACGCTAGAGACCCTTTAACGCATGAACGGTAGCTCGTATCGTGGTGACTGGTACTGTCTACCAAGGTTTATCAAGCCGTATCGCTGCAGCTGAAAAGTGATAATTGGAGATCACCAGGACTGGCCTTTGTGCTGCACTGCGCGTACCTTGGTGTACCTTGAATACACCTCAGGGCGAAGCTAGGCTGCCTTCACTTCAACTCTGGGATCCACTTTCGCTGCACGTGACGACTCCATGCTGTTAATTTGTTATTCGAATAGATTCCACCCAGAACAATGAACGATGTTATTTTGTTCAAGGTGCTATTTTGCTAATTAGGAAGAACGTACTGACGTAAACATCACCCAACATCAGCAGTTCTCTTTCAGTCATTCAGGGCTAATTCAGGTTCAAACAGAAAGGTGGAGAAATAGTGAAAAGGGGGGGGGGGGGGGGTTCCCTATATGCTCACGGCTGCAGTGCTGCGATAGCACAACCACCACAAACCCTTCTCTTTCCAAAACTGTCTCACCTCTTTTTGCGCGGTGGTAGCAAAGTATTCGTCATAAAAGGCAGTGCTGGGTTATCCTACTTCCAGTATATTATGCTAGCGCAACGCTGACAAAGAACAAAAAACAAAAACAAACCTTGTCTATGGTTCAAAGGACAGGTAATATGTGAGATGAAGGTACGCTGCTTATTAAACGGAACTTTGGGTATTCGCCCTTTGATCTAATTGAATTAAACCGCTACTATGCGGTCTTCTATCTGGCGTCATTATTAGCAGCAAATTATGCGACGCTACAACATTTAGTTTATTGTTTTGGGAATTCAATTCGCGCGGTTTCGGCGGAAAATCTTGCGCTTTCCCCGCTATGGGAATTGAGCTCCCCTTCATGCACAAAAAGCATTTCAAGCTAAGGAGAAAAAAAACAAAGAAAATAGTGCTCGCGTTTAAGCCGGAAGTTCTTCGTGTGTCAATGCTGGAAAGGATGGAAAGGAAAGGGAGAGAGAGAGAGAACAGCTCTCTTCCCGCAGCTTCCGCAACAAAAGTGTACGGCAGGAGAACAACCAGCCTTGAACGGCGTCCACTCGTTGTTGAGACCTCAACACGTCCGAAGCAGTTGTAGGGGTTGATGGACGCAGGAACAGAGCAACACCGACAGCCCGCACTGAGCGAGGTAAAAAGAAAAAAAAGATACTAATGTGGCACGCGCAGTCACAAATGCTGGCACGTCGCTGCAAAGCCCAGCCGCCGAATCTGGATCCCGGACGCGCGACGGGTTCCGCGGGCGTTGCGTTGGAATCTAATGTGTTGGCGGCAGGTAACCGGCCGAGTCCTTTACACAAGGGCCCCTCTTCATGCATGGCTGAAGACGGGAGGCGAAGGAAGCCGGTTCGCTGCTGCCTGGAATTTCGAGAATACGCGGCTGCAGGCACGAACAAGAGAGCGCTGTCTCCCTCTTATGCTACCCGCGGAGCTCTCAGGGCGCACGTGCTCTCACTGACCACTGAAGACGCAGTCGTCTCTCGAAAAAATTAGGCAGTGGCTTAGCTCTGGTTAAGCCTGGATATACAGGCGAAAAGCTTCAGTTATGCTTGGTTAGACTTCATGGTTATGCTTCGTAGCTTAGCTGGTATTGTATACATTGTTTATCTATAGGCGTAGACTTGGTTACTCAATGGCGCATGTTTGCGAGTTAGACACAGACGCGACAGTATTTCCCGTTGTTCAGGCGTTTCGGCTGCCCGTTTAGCTTTCGCTTTATCATTTTTTCGCTGTTGTGCAGCCAACTCCCAGGCGAGTACTTCTGGATCGGCCGAATTTAGTTTCTCAGCTTTTCTGCGTAGTCTAGCAGCAGCCGCACTCTCCTTCCCTTCCGTGTCGAGTGCGCACGCCTATTCTCTGGCAAGCGCATTATATAGCCTCCTTGCGCGTGCACATGACGCACATGTGCAGTAGCGCGCGGCTGCGCCGAAAGGTCAGGCGACGGAGTCGGCTGCGGCAGCGGCGAGGAGCAACCACCTGCGCGGCGCGTGACGTCACTCGCTTTCGCGCATGCGCATAACTCACCAGTTCGTCTCACGCGAAGCTCGGCCCTGACCCGCGTAGTGAAGCTTTTCGCTTCAAAACTCTCCTTAGAGGAGAAGCGAGATGATGACTGTTGGCTAGTGGGCGAAGCACGTGCCGGAGTTTCGACTTCGTGCGCCCGAATGCAGCTCAAGAACGAATGACAGCTTGCGTCCTGTAGGCTCTGGAGTTCCACCTGAATTCCGTGCCTGGTCAACAGGCGCCCATTCTCGAGGACGAAGTCGCATTCAAGCAATTATCCCTTGAATCTTTCTACAGCCCAGCGAAATGTGTATTGTGCGATGCCGATGCACGTTAAAGAACCCCAGGTGGTCGGAATTTCCGGAGCCCTCCACTACGGTGTCCCTTAGAGCCTGACTCGCTTTGGGAATTAAAAGCCCCCTAAACCGAAACCGAAATTACGTAATCTCAGTTTGAAGCTTTATTTGATTTTCGGACATCTTTTCCCTCGGCCTCGCTTGCGCTAGGTGTTTCAAATTTTTCAGTACAGATGTTTTGAACAGGCGTGAGAGATACGACACTGCGGTTTGTGCCGGTGAATTCTGCACCATGGAGGACATTACGTAATTGATACGGCTCTAAAATATACGGTTAACTAAATTTAACTAATAATCTTTTTCACTTTTGAGTTTAGGGGCCAAGATTATGTTGCAAAAGTCGAACGCTTGCAAGATCGAAGGCGAACACAGTTTTGAAAATTTTAAAATATGTATTGCGGTTCAAACTACTGAAACACAGAAATACGTATTTCAAAGCTCGTTTAGTTGGTTTTCCTGCCTCGAATATTTATAAAATGGTGGCGTTGCCCGTAGTCCCACCGCGGAAATCACTTTAACTGTTTTTAATTTATAAGATATACGAACGGCTTCTTTCTTTGCGGCATCAGAAATGCGAGCGACGACATTTTGTAATTATGTAATGTGTGAAATTTATTTGCTGCATCAGAAATGCGAGCGATTACATTTTGTAAATATGTAATGTGTGAAAGCCAACTCAACGAGCTTTAAAATCCAGATTTTTACAGTTCGATATTTCGAACCACATTACCGGTTAAAGAAATTTGAAAAACAGCTGAATTTCAGCTCTTGGCGGCCTCCAATATCGCAAATTAACTCGGTATCTAAAATCAAAAATAAAAAGTTTATTACTTAAATTTAGTTGACTACGTGATGTCCACCATGCTGTAGAATCCACCTGCACAACCCGCATTGTCGTATCTCTCACAACTTTTCAAAGAAAAATATGTATTGAATTATTTGAAACGCATGGTACATCAGCAGTGACTTTTAATGCGTTTTTCGGCGCTATTTGTAAAAATTTGTAGTTGCTATCACATGAGTAACCTTACGAGTCTGCCGCGCTGGGTGAAGGACTGGCGACGTCGGGCGAGTCTCACAATGATTAGGGCCAGAATAGTCGAACAATTTAATTCCAATTCTATTTTTTCCCACCCTTCGACAATAGCTGAAGCGCGGGCGAGCCACTGTTATCACTGGGGTCAGCCAGTAGACACGACAATTGATAACATTGAAACAGAATCGAGCGAAAATGATTGTTTTGATAGAGAAGTGTAGAATATCGCTGAAGCATGTGAGGCACACAAATTACAGACAAGCTCTGACACCCGTTTGTTCACTTTTTTTTAACACCCGTCATGTCAGGTTGCGCATCACCCCCCCCCCCCCCCCTCCCCAAAAGAAAAAAAAAAGTCACATCTGTCGCCATCTTTTCGTCTGAACTGATACTCACTGGAGGGGCGCATGACGCAGAGGTCACGGGCTTTTGTGCGGGCAGCTTCCAGTATCTTTACTTGTGTCCTTGTTTGGGCTCTGTTAAAAAATATCATCTTTTTCACTTTTTAATAAGGGAGTGATTACTCATTGACATCGACCCGAACGCAGCCATATGGCTACAAAGGAAAGCTATACAGCTTTCTCAGCTTTTTTATTCACGATTTCGTGCTCTCTCATTAAATAAGATTGTATTTGACGGTTGTGCATACGGTACAAACACCGTGTACACAGATGCATACACGGAGAGGTTGTTGGAAACCTCTAAAGCCGCTCAAACACGCTTCCTTCGACTGTGCAGCGCCAGGACCGACCCAAGACGCGATAACGTAGTCCACATTTGTTCCGCACGTTCCTTAGTGCCCGAGCTGGTATCTGTTTAGGGAATGCCACGTACATGAAATATTAGTTCTGCACGGGCATATATGAAGCCACAACTTGACTATTCTTTCTAGAATGCCTATGACACTGACAGTAAGCAGCTTAAACCAAGAAATTAATCACAGGAGAGTGGATATGAATCTCCAGTGTCGCCGCGCTGTAGGAACTGGTTACACGTGTGCAAGTCCCGAGTGCGTTTATCATCGACCAGCGTTCGCGAGCCTGCAGTATTTATTCTATTCGTACAACTAAGCATCCGTCATATGTCTTACGCTTCGTCCATTGTAACGTATCCCACAAGCCTGCCATTGTTGCAGGTTTTTGGAAGGATACTTGCTCAAGCTTCTCAGCACGCAACAGCTTACGTTAAAAGAGAAAACAAGCGGTAATTGCGATTTAATGCACAGGAGGCACTCTGACACCGTTTCCGAGTTGGTATATGCGGGTTAGGCGGGAGTACATTACAAGGCGTGGATTTGGAAGTCGTGTACTGGAGCAGGTACTGTGCCAAATACCTGCGTAACGAGATATAAAGGAATAACAGCAGAAAGCTGACCGTTAATTATCCGCTTCACTACCATCATCTGCAGTACCTCCGTAGTGGCTTATAGTTACTTGAACCTAGAACGTGGTAAATCCACATGTCATAAATGTAAACAAGAGTAAAGTTGTAGGAATGACTCAAAAATGAGGGAAAACTACTCCTGTTAACAAAAAATACTTTTGTTTTTCGTTTTTTTTTTCAGACTTAAATGAATGGCTGGGTATTTAACCACAAGTAATGCCAGTCAAGCTCCTTATTGGCCAGGCGATGCTTATCTTGTAACAGACTCTGGGTTGTAACCGACAACGCACATGTTTAATTAGCAATATTTTCAAGAACGTTAGCAAGGTATCTCTAACAACGCTTTACTGCTTCCGACAACAGAAATAAGCACAATACACAACAGATTCAATAGCGCTTGGTTTCCACGTTGAGCTGCTTTGTGCTTGAAGTCGGCGTAGTGTCCTCTGTGCACCCACCTACAGCCTGGGATACTGCAGTCACGGCACAACAATGGTGACGACCTTAATTTTCTTTCTTCCAGTGCTATGATCAGAAATTAAGGAGACATATGTCTGTGCGACCATCAACTGTGCCGTAGGCAGAATTGCCAGCTATGCTTCACGAGCTAAAGTGTCTCCTAGGGGAATATTTGTGCCTTCTCTGAATGCTGCGACGACGATATACGATTTAGGGTCATATTTCTGTCCTTACTCCTTCCCCCCCTCTTCGTTTATTCTTTTGCGGCATCACGGTAGACGTCTGCTGCCGGCAAGCATCTAGCATCAATCAATAGCAGATAACATTGCGAAGTTCCCACGCTGCATTTTGTGGTACTTCAGTCAACTTCACTTAGGGGCTAATATATCTGTACGGTGCGATTGTTTATGGCCACCCAGCATGAGGGTATAATTATAGCGGCGTGCCCAAAGCAGTCGCAGTCCGTACATAAAGGATAACTTGCCAACTAATATGGTTTCACCCTTTTATTTTTGTTTCGCGTAGGGATGCAAATGGCTGCAGTGTCTGTTCGTTGACCTGCCACGTCTGCTCTAGATTCAATCGGCTTCTTGCCTTCTATAATCGCCATAAACGGGGATAATATAAGATATACAGGATGCCTGCTTTTCCCACCTTGTCGGAAATGGTACGAGTGACTATGAGCTTCCAGCAACTAATCTCTACGTTCAATGCGTGGCCATTAAGAAGGTCCGACCCCAAATAAGTTTACGACTTGCGTTTCCTCAGAACAACAACTTATATTTACAGTGCTTTCGTTGTTCCCATAAGTGCCACCTGCGCTGTGACTACGCCACTTGCTTATCCTTCACAAGCGGAGCGAACACGCTTTTTAAACTACATTCGCATTATTTGTGATCCATACATAAACGTTTCGTACCTGCAGGAACGTTCCTTCATGGCCAGACATTTGGCCATATACATACAGAGACGCCTCATTCCTGTATGCATGTAGCCAAGTGTCGTGAATGGGAGCCCGAGTGTCCGCTGGTCATTTTTGCAGTGTTTAATATGCGCCGTTCATTGGCTAGCTATATTGCGTGCCCTTCTCTGGCGCATCGCGCCGTCTCTGCGCCACCAGGCCATTACGGAGCGTCCGTTCGGTGCCCGAGACACACGGGGCAGTATAACCGCAACTCCTCAGGTGTACACAGGTATACACGGGCAGACGACCAGATGGGACCACCGTCGAGAGTTCGACGTTTTCGGCCCCCGGGCGTCGCTGTCGTCGCCGTCGTCTGGCCGCTCTCTCCGCTTTACTGCTGGTCGCGCAATCTCGCCTTATTACGCCTAATACATTCACTAATGGCTGCGCGGCTTGATCCGAGACAAGAGCCGCCATCAGTCCTCCCCGAAATTCCAGCCTCGGACGAGGCAGACGCCGCCTGGGGGCAAAACGCCGAAACGGGTCTGCAGGACCACCGCCTGTTCCTCCTCATTCTCTTTGCTTGAGCCAGACGCGATTACGGCCCCTCATATCCCCAGGGCTTTGTCACCTCAGAGAAATCACTCAAGATATATATACCCAGGAGCCTCGACCTCGTGTAGTCGGCTGTGCTTTTTTTGTTTTTCGTTTTTCAATCGCCTTCTCCTCCCTCTGCTATGGGCACGGTGTCTGAGGCTCCTTCCCCCAGACTCGGTAATCGTTTTAGATTGTTTCTGTCTGGAGAGGCTCGCTCGGCCGACGTTTAACAAAGTTGGTAGGCTCAGCTAGCAGACGCGGGTCCGTGAACGTCTTGTAGTGGCTTGGTCATTGCCTCCGAGTTTCAAGAAAAAAAAAAACACTGGTTGCGTATGAGCCAAATGTCGATGTGTAATGGTTTGCTTTATGTGATCCATACAGTTCTATGGTCATTTAACCGTAAGGAAACGATTGTCCTGTCTGCGAAAGCGTAGCCTATACTGGCGTGTATATTGCCGTAAACCATGGTTAATAAATAGACTATTTTAGTCGAGAATTTTTTCGCTTGCTCACTCACGCGGCGCCTATCTTCGATAGCCACCTAGGGCGTATACAGAATCCTTAATTTAATATGCAGCTAATTACTTTGCTAAGCCTCAATTACTAACTCTACAACTAAATGCGGGAGAACAGTTTCCACTGAAAAGTCTTCATGCACTTAAGAAAACATCAAACCGAGAAATTCTTGCACTCGGTCGGCACAGTCACCTGTATAGAGACGCTGATAGCCAGTGCGGCTGCGCGGTCAATAGGGCGCCACAGTTGCGGCCAGTGAGGGTGCACCTCCAAGCTCCAGAATTCAAAAGCTGGCCAGCTCGTGCATCAGCATCATACCAGTAACAATGCTGAATCTAGAAAGGTGATATCACTGCGTGTTTATGGCAAGGCTCTACAGCCGCCTATCTGAAATATGTAAAAATTTATTTATCTTAACTACAGCTACTTAAAAATGTAGACAGCTCACGCTGTTCTCCGGAGCAATGGGTTTAACACGGAAGTTTTCGTGCTCGTGTTTTTCGTGTTTTCATGCTCCGAAGCCCACTCCAAGATTTCCAGATTTAAGTACACTAATCGGACATATTAGCTAAAATTGGCATTCATATAAAATAATTCCGTAGCGATGTATTCCAAATCTTAGACACAATTCGAATATTCCGTATCTTTCGACTCTAACATAGTACAGTGGCAAGCATTATAGGCTCGTTTTTAGCAGGAGAACCTGAGAAAGGCTTAGCGACACTTCTCCCGGCTAAAATCTTCTCAATCTGCTCTCCGTGTTTAAACTGTTCTGTTCGCGTTTCGTTCCTTGCAGATAGTACATTTCGTTTTTACATTGATCAGCTTCCCATTGCATCTTTCAATGTGATTTCGCCTTCACTTTTTCGTTCCGCCGCTGCATGGGTTGGGATGACGAAGGCTTCTGGTTGATGGAGGTGGGTGGATGGAGGCTCGTGGAGGTGCTCCCACCGAAGGTGCAATGGCGGAAGGAGCACCCACCGGAGGAGGCACCTTCCGGGTCCGAAGGGTGTCCGAAGGGTTCCCGAAAGGTGCCCTTGCTGGCGGTGGAGGCTTCACACGCACACGCAGACTAAGGGCTTCACACGCACACACAGACAGTAACAAGCCTGTTTTGTGCATGCACTGCAGCTTCCCAATAATAATGAACCGAGATCCCGTACGGCGGCCAGCGATTGTCTCTCGAAGACAAGAAACTGCGAGTCGCTACAAGCACACGCAAAAAAGAGTCTGAAGTATTGCAGGAGAAAGATAGAGGCGGATCCTCTTTGATGAAAGATGCGGAGGCCAGACAATACCTAGCTTTGATCCGCCTTTTAGTCCTTACAGAGGCAGTCAGTGGGGAACTAGCCAAATAAGGCCGGGGAATCGATTGACTAGTCCGTCTGAGTAAAAATATGCCTTTCAATTAGCAAAAGTGATCAGTTCTTGAGCCAGTTTTTGATGTTTGGTAAGCTGCACCGACAGGTAGCTGTGACAGCAAAGCAGAATTTCCCAGAAAACTGACGAGCTTCAGCAAGGAAAACTATCTCAGCGAGAGGAAAATAAGGAGACATACCCCTGTACTGTTTTGCACTCACGGTTTACGACCACAGCATTCAATGTCGACGAAAAAAATACGACACAGGGGATGACATGTTGCAGCAAGAGCTACCTTCGCGCGCTGATACCTAAGCAACTCGGCCAGAAGCTGCGGCCCAGCGGCATGTATAACTCTTAGCAACTGTTTAAGAAGCATGAAGTCACTTGCCGCAAGAGCCATTCATTAACGAGCGCAGATCAAGCGCTCAGTATGTCCTGCGCCTAATTGACTAAAATCATGCAATCTTCCAGCTTCGCTCACGACAGCCGGGCACTCCAGGAGGGGAGCGACGAAAGGTGGATTGAAGGGAAGGGCAGAAAAATGAAGGGAGGGGAAGGGCATTGGGGAATGGACCAGGCGACATGACAGTAGAACGGGCAGCGCTCGAGACTGGCACATAGAGCAGGGCGGTTGGGTCAGGAAGGGGCAAAACATATTCGAAACAGGAAAAGTCAGTGTAATGTGGGAGTTTGACTTTTAAAAAACTAAGTGGGCTAGAGTAATGTCGAGATGTTGGTGGACCTGAGGCGGTTTTGGCTTCAGAACTGGGACATCCTGCGCATTGTGCGAGCCTCGGGTAGAGCGCAATGCTTCATATATTCGGGTCTGACAAAGCTCTACCAGAAATTTAATTAGCAATACCTGCCTCTTCTGACCCAAATGAAAAAACACTTTTTGTGGCTTCAGAAGTAGCAGTGCGGGAGGAAAAACACTTTCGACTTCACCAGTTGCAACTATTCATTTTTTTTTGCCGACCAACCTCCGCTGTTTATCCATTATTGTTGCGGACATCGTAACGGTGTCTACAATATATCGCCCCTATTATCATACGCCTAGTCCGACACAAAATATTGTTTATTCCTCTTGTAAACCAGCTGTCGTGTGTCAAGCTGTGATACTGTCATATCAACGAGTTAGTGATTTTGGGATAGTATTATAATGGAAGAGGCAGTCAGGATTTGTATGTCTCTTGGCCAGAACGGTCTTTTCAGATTATCTTTTATCAGATTATCAGATTATCTATCAATTATCTTTTTTTTAAACCAAAGACAGAGAAGCAATAGTCAGTCCCATAAATGCATTGCTGACTTACTGTCTCTACGTAAACATATTTATGAAATTTATCGCGTGTTTTCAGTGATCGGAATGGATTTGTTAGCTTCCGTTTCTTACTAGTCCATTCTCAATAGCGTTCAATACGCCAGATTGCCACGAATGCGCGCTCATGTGAATAAGCGCATACACGTTTGAAAATTCGATCTTTTGATTCGATATTCGAACCCAAGTATACGTTTTCGAAAATTATGACATTCGCACAGCCCTACTATAAAACACTGCCACATACTGATGCAACGGAGCCCACGTCTTTTTGAGCAATGTCGTTAATTTGACTAAAAAGAAACAGTAGTGTAGTGATGTGAATAGCATAGCAGACTTACACATCAAGCAGAAATTGTGCCTTTCATGTTTCCCTGGGCCGTGTTTCTTTATTAAAACTTGTTACCGCTTTCCAACAGCTCGCGAACAAGAGCGCGTGCTGATAAATGAATTTGATCTAATGTAGAGAGGGATAGCATCGATTCTTGCGTAATTAATTATATGATGGTGTCCTCTAGGTGATTCCCTTTGACATTTATGGCATTCGAGGCGAGATCAAGTGCCTAAACTCCGCGAGACTGCGCTGGCTTTATAAACACCAATTTTTCATTAGGTGCAGCCGGTCCTGTCACCGCGCGACACGCTTGATCAGCGAAGTTTATTAGGTGGGCTCATGGCGTTATTAAAGGCTCGAGGAGGGCCGTAAATTTTTTCCATCGTGATAGAACGTTCACCAACCGAAAACCGAAAATTAAGGGCACGTTGGGTAGTGAAGTTTTTCATTCAGGAGAGCTGTAGTAGAGTTCGCCGGGAAACTCGGAGCTCAGTCGTTTAACTTATACCGTCAAAGTTTAATACGAATTCTCTCAAACCATCTTCTTGCCCAGAAGCAGTATCTACAGCACTCTTCTTTTTTTTGTTGGCAGCGTGAAAGTCCTCAAAGCCTACGCCATGCTGAAGGCTGGGGCTTCCGGTAATTTTATAATACATAATAACTCTGACGCCGCCACGTCAAGCGTAGTGCGTGTTTTTTCTTATCAGTTATTTCATATCTGCTGGCGTCTTGCTACAGCTATTTACGTGACACACACACACACACACACACACACACACACACACACACACACACACACACACACACACACACACACACACACACACACACACACACACACACACACACACACACACACGCGCGCGCGCGCGCGCACGCACGCGCACGCACGCACGCACGCACACGCACGCACACGCACACACGCGCGCGCACGCACGCACACGCACACACGCGCGCGCACGCACAAGCGCGCACGCACACGCACACACGCACGCACACGCGCGCACGCACACGCACACACGCACACACGCACACACGCACACACGCACACGCACACGCACACGCACACGCACACCAAAAGTGTGTAGTAGCTCCCGCTTTGAAGTCCTTTCTTTCAATTCTAGAATTCAGGACTGGCCGACGCACTGAAACTTTTATGAAAGTTTTTTGCACCATTGCAGCCAGTAAGAATGACTGCAGTGCACCTCCAGCGCCAATAAGGATAGCACTTTCCCGGCCGCAGTGTCGACACTGCTGAGAATTAACGGTCTTAAGCCGCGCACCGTCGTCCGGCAGTGACAGTCCGGTCGGTTCAGACTTTCACCGCCCCGTTGCCGTACCAATCGACTTGGCTAAGCTTTTCTGGCCAAGCGCACTTCACCAAGGAATTCTCTTTTCGAACCACGTTTCCTTGTTGCGCGTCTTTTTTCTTTCTCCTTTATTCCGCCCCACCGGAGCTAAAAGGGCTCTTCGCGAGTGACGCGTACAGTCTCCCCGTTCGGCAGCGCCAAAAGTTTACTAAAGTGTCGGATGATAGATGAGCTGCAGCGCGGGCTTCGCCCGATAGATAAACGATCGCCTCCCCAAGACGCCCGAGGAACTCTTCCAAGGCGGGACGGGCCCGGGCGTACAGCCCCTGCGCCAATGCATGCAGATGAGGACGTCTAGACAATGTCTCCAGGGAAGCACGCCACGCGCCGAGCGCAAAAAAAGACAAATTCTCGGATAAATAAAACGAAAAATGGAGTTCGCGGCTAGGGAAGCGAGACACCAGAAAAAAAAGGCAGCAACAGGCTGGCGAGGTAAGCAATCCTCGAATATTGCCAGGTAATTTGAGCATTAAGCAAAGGTTCTTCGGAGGCGCTCCGCCAGAGGGGGCGATGGGAAGGAGGTGTAGCGTAGTGATCGCGGAGCAGGTTGCGCATGGAAACACGCTTGATTGATCACGCCAGCATTTGGAAGTCAGAATGCGGCCCTCTAGTGAGAGAGATCCTTCCAAACTCGAGTTTTAAGTATTCGCGCAATTTGTCACACACCGCGCGGAAGTTATCTGCGGAGATACCGAGTGGGAAGTGCTTTAGACACTTAGCCCTTGCCCGCCGTCTCATTTCCCCCAAAAGTTTTTATCGGCATTCGGAGTGCACGGCGGTTGACGGGAATTCCGTTCCGTTTTTTTTTTTTGCTTAGGCAATGCTTACGTATTGTGACGCGCCATTTCTGTTTAGAAAAAAAAATAAACGAGAAATTTGAATGCGGCTGTAAAAACGGTCATTATTCAACCAGATTGCCAGTTGCGAGTGGAATGCGCCAGTAGAGATGCTCAGAAAGTTGTCACGTAGATATTTTTGTCCCCACGTCCTAGCAGGGCGCATTAGTTATCCCGGAAATTAGTTTCCCAAGTGTATTACTCAGGTCGTTAGTCCGTGGCCCACCTGAAGAAGGCAGAAATGAACGGTGACTGAAAGATAGACTTCAAAATTTTTAGGTCTGCCGAATAACATTGAAGTTAAAGCAATAAATATAGCACAACATCTAAACTTGCCGGTGTGGGACTGCAGATATTTTCGAGCTTTTTTCCTTGGTGTAGAGCTGACAGAACTTAATTTTGTCGGGGAAATAGGAGATTCACTTCACAGTAAAAGAATTTGCAAGTATAGGTTGACACTTAATTTCAGACTAAATTTTATGAACAGGAAAGGTTTACTTTTTTTGGTACGCGTAATGAAAAGCGGACGAAGCACCTTCGTATGAACATCACAACTTATAATGTCGTGCAGCTCGCAGACATCTTCGTCTGTTCACATAGGATCGTCTGAGCGAGCGCGAATAACTGTAACTGAACCTCTCATTTTGGAGGTATTAGTAGGTTGCGACATTCTAAAGAAAAATGAGTAAAAATGGAGTAAGCTGTACTTTAGTGCAGAATATGCTAGATGACTATTTACGCCCTTTTTACTAGACCATTTTTTTTTAATTTTGATTGGCATTTTCGTCCCCCGCGATACATTAGTGGTGCGGGAGAGTCCCAATCTAGGGTCTCAATCTACTCTGCCCCACGTAGGCGGTCGGGGCCCGTTGCGTTTTGTGGGTGGTCGGGTATCACGTGAGCAGGACCGCACCATTGGGAAATGTTGACGCCCTCCCTGCCCTGGCCAGGCAGGCCAGCAATGGAGTCAAGGCATTCGAAGGATCAGAGCAAAAAACTCGCTGTCCCCATTCCCATCCCTACACCCATTCCTTACAAAAATTTCTCGAGACAGTTCATAGGCTGTCCATAGACTTCTGTCTACAAAGTCTAAAGACTCTCTATAGACAAATCGTAGAGAATAGTCTATAGGCAATACAAATCCCATAGACAATCTATAGACGATATATAGATTTATGGCCATACACTTTCAGTAGACTTTTGTCTACAGACAGTCTATAGAGTATGAATAGAAAAAAGGAATATCTATAGAAAGGCAGAAGAGTTGATATGATGTCTATAGACTGTCTATAGACCATTTTTATAAAAAATAACCCCTTCCCGACAACCATACAAACCATCCATTTCACCCATCCTCTCCGCTACGTCCCAGGGCAGATCAGGAAAGTCACCCCGGGCCCGCGCCCCCGGCTGTGGGTTGCTATGTAGATTCCCCCCTCACCATTTTTTTTTCATTTTCCCCACCTACGACTGGTAAAATTACCTTTGCCTTCGGGCCTCTTCATTTATTTTCAATTTGGATGAAGCCTGTTATACGTAAGTGCGGCAGGCAGGGGCTTGTTATTTTTTAATCTTTTTAGGTTGCCCCAACCTAATATTTCTCCCATGTAGGCGCATTCGTGTTTAGAGCGTATCGCCTTTATACTCTGCGAAGCAACGCTGGCGTGATGAAGGAGCTGGTAAAAACTTCAGTGATTTCGGTTGCGTTTCGATATCGTAAAAGAAGCTGGTCTGCTTGGTCGAATTTGTCGCCACAACAGGCGGGTGCTCATTGGTCACACTCACTGATCTACCGTGTTATGTTATCCTGGTGAGTCGAGAACATTGTTTTGGAGCAAATTTGTATAAGAAAATAAAAACAAATGCCCGCGTATGCTCTAATAAAGGCGGCTGATCTGCGTGAAGAAACAAACCTAAGCGAAAATAGCGCAAAAGACGAGCACAAGGAAAGAAAACAAAAGGACCAGCGCTAACTCAGAACTGAAGGTTTATTCACACGAAGCAAGGAATATAAACAGCGTAAACAAACAAGATAACAAAGCAAACATATTCCTTGCTTCCTGTGAATAAACCTTCAGTTGTGAGTTAACGCTGGTCCTGTTGTTTTCTTTCCTTGTCTTCGTCTTCTGCGCTATTTTCGCTTAAGTATGTATCACCAACTCGCCCGTCTTGCCATCGTGAAGAAACAAAGTTATTAACATTAACATTCCTACAAGAGTGGGTATCCTGCAATTTGTGGTCGACACGCGGGGAAACTGGCATGAACTAATGTGTTGCACGCAGTGCCTGCTCATGCTAACAGGAAGCTGAGGTGTGTGCAGGTGATTGAAGTAGGAAAGATGGAGCGAAATCGAGGCGTCAACTTCTGTATGCATGTAGATGGCTCGCTGGGGAAATAAAGAGAGCAAGCAGCCAACATTCCGCCCGGTTCAGTGACGTAGGACCATTTTTTGGGGGTACTAAGGGACCTAGCATATTTATAACATCATTCCTTACAATGCTCTAGCCTCTCGTTGCCCCTATGTCGGACTACAAAAAGTAACAAGTGTTTCTGTTTTCTCACTTTCAAGGCGTAGGTATTACTTGCCCCATTGATCAAAAACCCGTCTGTGTGCGCGCGCGCGTGCGCGTGTGAGGTTGCTCGGAAAGAGCAACTTGGAACGCACAAACCCCACCGGTGGCGGCACCTGCCATCGTAGGGCAGTGACGCATCGCTTAACCGCTGCTCCATTGCGCAAGGAGGGGTATGAGGACTTCCAGGAATCTATGAATGTAAAGCTGAGAATGACATGTATGAAAATCTTGTTGCGGGCTAGTCGGTGGTTTTTTGCGCTGTACTACTTTTGCTTGAGAATGACCTCGTGCAGACGGTTGGCGCATCCGAATGCAGCCTGATGCGGCAGCTGGTGCGAGAGGCGGCGCGAATCGTGGTAGGGCGGCGACTGCCTTCACGAAGCTAGCGCGCAGATCAGAAGGGGTGCGGTGGCGTCGCATCGCGTTGCGCCGGCGTCGCGTCGGCGTCGCGTCGGTGGCTACGTAGAGAAATGCATACGTGAGAATTTACAACTGCGTGGCATTGGGTTACATCACGCCGCAGCGCGCGGAGACTGCGCTCGCGAATTGAGCGGGCAAGCTTACGCCTTCTCCCGCAAAGCCTTTTGCCGACTTTTTTTTTTCTCCTGTGAACGCCAATTTAGCGCACAGCATTTCCAAAACGTTATGCACCAACTAGCCCGTCAGAAAGTCTTACTTAGGAAGTGCTAACTTTTTCGTAGATTTTTCGCAGAAGCTGTCAATATCCAGCGTTTCAACGACACGCAAACGACACAACGAACCAGCGTGCTCGCACTGTCTTTTTCACTGTTGTCGTTCGCGCTTCAGGCAAAGTTTTACGAAGTAAGGAATACCGAAGCAAAATTTGCAATTCTGAGAACTCACGCGTCGCGTCAAAAAACAACGAAGACATCGCCTGGTCGCCGACTCAGGCAGCTAGTCCTCTAGGGGCGTCTACATCGACAAGCGCTCTTTTGTCATCAGCGCAGAAGCGAAGGCATTAAAGGGCTCCCGGTGTTAACACGTGGTACTGTGATAGCCGCGGGACACGCTTTTCTTGCCGTTGAGATTGATGCACGCGTGTACAGTACGGGGTGTCAGACCTGAAATGCCGGCACAAAATGTTGGAAAGTCGGTTATGTATGAAGATGAAACAGCGCAACGCCACACACACACACACACACACACACACACACACACACACACACACACACACACACACACACACACACACACACACACACACACACACACACACACACACACACACACACACACACACACACACACACACACACACACACACACACACACACGCACGCACGCACGCACGCACGCGCGCGGTGGTCGAATTTTAATTTCAATGTAGGCGAAATTCTAGAGGCCCGTGTACTGTGCGATGTCAGCGCACGTTAAAGAAACCCAGGTGGTTGAAATTCCCGGAACACTTCACTACGAAGTCCCTCATAACCTGAGTCGCTTCGGGACGTTAAACCACCATAAGCCATAAACACACGCACACACACCACACGCACACACACTACACGCACACTGGCCACCCACACGCACGCACACAAGAGGAGAAAGGACGCAACACGGCGCTGTCGGCAGAACACATAAGTGTTATCGCCGGTGTGCCGCGATAGGATTGTGCGGCTATAGCGAAAAGTCAGAACTTCATAAATGAACGATGGCAACGTCTCTAAAGGCGCGCTATGGTATACAGAAGTTGCTCGTTTAATGTAAAAGGGCACTAATTAAAGGTGACTGTAAAGGAAAATTACAACTTTTTTTCACTGATGGTCTTTTCAACAAAAATGAGCAACTCGGTGATTGCATATTTCGTTCGTTGTGAGTGCTGTTACGGGAAGTGTCAACAAATGGAGTGCCGCGGATGTCGACGAAATCCGCTATTTGTCTGCAGAGTAGAACAGAATGCTCCAAAAAGCATAACTGAAACAGTTGGTTCATATGCTAATATAGGGCAAACAGAACTTTGGCCCATAATAGGGCCGAACTGTTCCTGCCGCCCACCCAGGTAATAAAACCTATTGAAAGATGCAGGCACGTAGCCAGAAATTTTGTACGGGAAGGGCCTAAGGCCATTTTTCTTTTATCGAGGAGGGGGAAGGGTTACTTAGCTCTGCATGCTCAACTGGAGAGATTTGAAGGGGGGGGGGGGGCTGAATGTCAGGTGTGGGTGCGACCATGCACCCCCCCCCCTCCCCTGGTTACATGCCTGATAAGATGCACTAAGCGATGGCGCCCGAGCGTACACTAGCAAGAAGTGTGACAGAACGTATTGCTTCAAAGGCAATGCGGTAGAGCAAAAGTGCAGAGGTATTTTGCGCAGGTCATACATTTTCCCAGAGAGTAATCTTGTAGAAATTAGCAAGAAAGATGAAGCAGCTAGAGAGCATATGTGTGCCTCATTATACACTTGTAAAGATGACAAGACCAATATTATCAAATAATTTATACGTGAGGACAGTTGAACGAGTTATTGCAACTGATAAGGGAATGCTATATCTATCGAGGCAAGATAGACCACAGGTACGTACGAAAGATGCGAACGAGGTGTGAGAATAAGAATGGGGTGGAGTGAATTCAGCACATATACTCCGGTCATGAATAACAGCTTCAAACGGAAATTATGTACATGTTTTTGTTTGACCCTACCAGTACTAAAGTAAGGGGCATAAAAAGGGCGCAAAGATATTTTCGCGGCCTGCGGAGTACGAAAACCCGACCCTACCAATAACCAAGAAAGTCTCAGAGCTGTATGCATAACTTTATGGAGCGTATGCAAAATGATTCACGGCGCTCGAGCTTTACTGGAACGGGTGGCATTGACAGTAGTTCTTGACAATTCGGGCGTAGTTCATTTCTGCTTAAAGTGGATATCCAGGACAAATTCAAGTTAACCTATACAGATAGAAAACGTCGTTCAAAGTAAGATGCTACTTCAACTGAAGAAAATAGGTTTTATAAACTAGAAAGAAAAAAAATGAAGTGCATGCCTCGCCACCAGCGGGCATTTTTCCATGCCAGCTGCGATTGTGTCAAGAACGATATTTCAACGCAGATTTTTGAGACTAGGCTACTGCGCCGGTGACTTTCAAATGGTGATCACAGTCGTTTTCTGCCTTGAGGGCATGAATTTGGATTGAATGGAGGGAACAATGTTCCATTTTGAATCCAATTTTCTAAGCAATACATGCGACTTCTGTTAACGAACAATCAAACATAGCCACAAAGAGCTTAGCAATCAATTCTTGCTGAGGAAGAAAAAATTATGGAGCAGTCGTGAGTGTCTTTTCAAAACCGTGGGTCCTACTGTCATGACAGATTGTATGGTGAGCATTGATGATGCAAATCTCTTCGGAAGGCACTCTTTTTTCGAGGAAATTTAGCGCAGGTACCTATTATTATTCTTGGACAAGAGAAGTAAAACCATCAGACCGGGTACACACCAAGACTAGGCCATGTGCATTTTCATTTCTCCTTGTTTATTGGATCAGTATCAGTTGATCATCATCATCAGCCTGACTACGCCCATTGCGCGAAAAACGTGAAGTTCAAAAGTGAGTGCAAGAGTTCTGAAAGAAAGTAAAATGACTTAAGAATAAAAAAAAGTTTATCCTCCTATTATTCACGCGCAGCTAGCTCACGAAGGCAGCAAATTTTTCGAGATCGTAAACACACGTAAGAAGAGACTACAGACAACCACTATTATCTGAAAATATCGTGAATTCCCATTTCAACTTTATAACACAGTGCACTAGTCTGTACTTAAAAGCGAAAATACAGATATGTTCCACGTGGATCTGAAGAAAAGTGGCAGTTTTCTTTTAGATATGGTACGTTCCAAGCTCCGTTACACCTCTTTAGAATATTACAAGGATATTCAGTGTCTGCTAAATGCAGTAAAAGGTAGCGATCACGAAGCTAACTACCTTAGGACTTCGATAAACATCAATCAGCTGATGTCTGTTATGCTTGAACACTCAGTAAAGGCGCTCATGATGTAACCTCACCTGCCTAGGCAGTGGCGCTTCCTCAAGCAATGTTGAACAAACAAACAAACAAGTGGCATCCATAATCACTCTCCGACTCTCTCAGGCTGGAGCAGGCTTTTGCGTTGTGTCACCGACAAGAGAAGAATTTCTGTCGCGTCTGGCATCCGCTTTGGTGTAGGCGTTAAGGCAGCAGCTAAAGCCGACGCCTGGCTATACATAGACGAACTCAAAGCTTTTCCGAGTAACCACAGAAATCGACTTTTCGGGCTGCTATCGAGAAC
This sequence comes from Amblyomma americanum, assembly GCF_052857255.1. Taxonomy (NCBI): domain Eukaryota; kingdom Metazoa; phylum Arthropoda; class Arachnida; order Ixodida; family Ixodidae; genus Amblyomma; species Amblyomma americanum. The sequence continues at coordinate 79,185,970 of NC_135502.1, forward strand.
TGGGAGTTGCAAAACTTGTCCAACGTAAGTCATGATTACGAACGACCGATGGGTCTATCTTTGGCTCCCAAGATTGGGCTGTCGTCTCATGGGCTTTCAGGGCTGAACCGTGCTTGTACGCCGGCAAATTACGGAATTCATTTGCATAAGTCAAGTTTTGTGAATAGCGACGACAAACATTTTCAGTGGGACGAAGCCCGAGGAACTGTACGCTGTGCTTGGAATTGGCTGTTTTCCATAGCGTTGTCGCGTACAGTAAGTTCCTTTGTGGCACTCTCACATATTTCGCTTGCCTGTTTTTATACGAAACCTGCCGTAAAATCACGTTCAACAGTCCGGCACATCTCATAAAATTCAGTTGGCACAAACACTAAACTCAATGCCTGCTCTTCGGGCATTGTAATTCTTTTGCAAACTAAAGGAAAGTGAAGAACGCGAGATTGTAGAGTGCCGTTCATGTCCTGCTCGTAGCAGGAAAAAATATATTATACATAAAGGTGTAATGGTAGCAGTGCACCTGGTGTCGTAGAACTGGCTACAGACAATAAAAAGGTTGTTGAAAGTAGTAACAAACGCTTTAGATAAGACTGTGCAGGGGACAATGAAGGCAGGAATTTGACATTAAAGAAAAGCAAGAACTTGACAGTCAACATCATTCGACCTGAGGAAGAAAGTAGTTTTAGGGCCTATCAGAGAATTATTGCGGAAAAAATAAATTCACTCTGTTTATGCAGCTTGTAGCATTATACAAGGTCTATATTACACTTGAGCATAGGACGTGCAGAGCGAGTGCTTTCATTCACCTTGGACATGTGAGAAACCTGAATAAAGTAAAGAGTTTAACATAGTGCTAAACATCTATGCTGGAGGCGATTTTTTTTTTGTTTCATGGCGGTACGAATATCTTTAGTGCACCGAAACTGTGCTGATGAAAGGATCCCATTTTACCTCACTGCTGACACGTTACCATAATTATCGCCCTAACTACGCCCACTGCTAGACAACGACCACTCCCGTCGAGCTCCAGTTAAACATGTCATTCATTCCAGCATTCCAGCACTCTTCTAAATCTCACTCGCCCACCTGAAACACATTATTTCTAAGGAACACCTATTAACCTAATAGGCTAATAACGTAATGACTTAATAACGTAATAACCGCGAGAGTAATAGTCTTATCAGCACGAATAATATACAGCGTTAAAACTTCATATTCGCTGCCTACTCGGCATCGTGTTCTATATATACCAGGTGTCCCAGCAAAGAGTCGCCAAGCTTTTAAAGAACACGGAATGAACTAGCTGCGTGAGACCAACTGAGGGTTGTTTAGAGCCGCGTGACCTATTCTGCAGTATTTTTTTCGTTCTTCAAAGTTACTTAAAGAGCTAAGTCTCATTAGCTAACTTCTTAATTATTGAATTGAGGAACAAAGGGTCAGTGTAAAAGTTGTAGATCGCTTAAAAAAAACCGCTAGCAGCGCTTTTTCGATCAAGGTACGATTTATGTAGCTTCAATTATTGGCCTTAAAAGAAAGCTATCACGTGACCAGCTGCTGGGTCACATCTCTGCCCCAATGTGCACGCAGAGGCTCATCGGGGAGAGCACTTCAGTAAAAATGGATTTTGTTCTCTAAGAGGCGTCTTGGTATGTTTAAATAGCACCATTGTCACGACGCTTTTTTTATTGTGCAAGCTATAGGGTTTACGGCCGGAAAAAAACTACTTTACGTTAACGGTATCTTGGTGGAAACGTTGCAGTAAACTGTTGTTCAAAGTGATCTACAATTTTTCCATTGACACTTTGTTCCACAGGATAATAATTAAAAGTTAGCTAATTAGGCAACACTAATTGTTTAACTTTTAAGAACGAAAAAAATACTGCAGACTAGACTAGGTCACGCGGCTCTAAACAAGCCTCAGTTGGTCTCACACGGCTAGGACATTCCGTGTTTTAAAGGCTTGGTTACTTCTAGCTGGGACACCTGGTACATAATGCGACAGCAAGCACTTTGCAACACAAGGCGAACCCTTGCTAAAAATGTGCCAAAATGACCGTGCAGCGACTCAACACATTCCAGTAGTGAGAAGCAGCTGCTGGTTTCACAGCTGCAATTCGCTCGAAGCGCCATCATTCCTAAGCCTAACGACACACCGCGCCTGCGAAGCCTATTCTTATAAGAGTTCCGCACCTCGTTATAAGAAATAAGTAAAAAGAAATCGTAATAAGAGTCGATACAGATCGTTGCTTCAGTTTGTGGTGGGAGCATGCAATTTTGTGCTGAGGCGTTTCCCGACAGCAGTCATAGCATAACTTTGAAAGTTAACTTTTCGCTCTCTGCAACGAAGAGTAGCTCGCTAATTCCTAATATTTGTAATCACAAGTAATTTTACCGCAAGTCTATGATTGCTTGGAGCCATATAATTATTTGCACGTGCGATGGGCGTTAATTAGATAGTCTATCCTTGCGTACTGTTAAGGGTGTACAACCCACAAATATAAGCACTAAAAAAAACCAAAATACCTAAAGCAGGGTCATCACCCGAGTTTCACGGCCTAGAAAATTTCAGAAACTACAAACCTTTCGTGGCGTTTGTCCTCGGGTATCCGTTATATATGCACCGCATCCACTATGACTCCATCAGTGAGCCTGTACACCGCACCAGACAGGCGTTGCAACGACTGCCTCTCACGCAGGCCACTGTCCACTTGTGAACACCGCACCGATATATTTCTTCACATTTCCGCACCACATAATTTTCCATCGCAATTTTGGTAGTCTACATCACCACCGTTGTCTTGAAGGTGTTGCTCGCACACAGCACACCAAGCACGCACCACTCGCGACGCATCCACCGATGAAGATCTTCCAGTGCCACAAACTCCCAGTACTCTGTTCGCGATGAGAACTTATCTGTACCGCCATTTCTGCACATTTTCCGAACACACACTTATCAGCCGTAGTCTAGTACAGGCATCTCAACAGTAGTCTTGAAGGTGTTGCTCACACTTCGTACACCAGGCACAGACAACACACGACAGGTCCACCAGCAAGACCCGCCAGTACCGCGATCCCGCACCTCTCTGCTAGCCACGAGGACTGACGGAGACAGTCTGGGGGAGCCATGGCTGAGGCGACTCGGGGCCGTGTCGACTTGTCCATCCCCAGATGGCTCCGAGGGGGAACGGCGAACGGCGGCGAGGGAGCGAAAGTCCCCATGGCCGATGCTGACTCGACGCGCGAAGAAACTCCCCAGCTAGTCGCTCAAGTTTCCCTGGACTCTGCAAGCAGGTTCTGCTGGCTTCATGGACGGAGCTACTCGGCGCTCCCTAGGACGCTCTGATTGCTCGTGGTTTTCGATTTGCCCCAGCGTTATCGGAACTGCAGATGCGGTGTCGCAGATGCATTTGGGTGGGCGGCTTTCGATACCGGCGTGACCAAGCATCATGACTACTTCCGAACTATGCGTTTCTTTTCTTTTTGGCCTCAGGTGTAATAATAGGGAACGAGTTCTATTAGAGCTGTTGTGGCAGCGCTAAGAGGGATTTTCTTTGGCGTTTTATTTATTTATTTGTGCGAAAGCAACATTCCTATGGGTAAACTCCGAGCAAGATCTTGCGATGTTTATGCGCTTGCGGTGTTTTGTGGGTTTCTAGCAAGTGAAACAAATAAATAAAATAAATATCCACGACTAGGAATTGAACGCGCGGCGGCGCGAAAAAATCAGCTTCACTGGCCACTGCGCGAGAGCACTATACTATCGCCGCAGTCGGTCACGCCTCATGTTAAACTGCAGCACACTCTCGCGCTGTGCATTGCACATCATCTTCATCAGCTAATATTCGCGATTTGAGCCGTGTGGCGCTAGTGACAGAGAGATGTGCGCTGCATGCGCTGCCGTGGACAACGTTGTGGCATAAAAAGGGACTAGAGCAATACGCGTTGGCCTCGGCAACTCTGCTGCAGAAACCCGGCACTGGAACATGGGCCACCGGCGCACATTGGGTAAATTGGTATTGGCGTTGAAAAAGTTGAAGACGCGCATAACTGGCTCCCTGGATCAGTGGACATCTCAATCGCGCTTTCATATACGTGGTGGTATAGTGTCCACCTGCAAAAAAAGAGCTTTTGCACAATATTTCGTGCTGAGCAATGCTAAACCGCCAGCCATTTACTTCACTCTCAAGGCCTCAGTCATTTCAGAGTGGAGTGGTGATTACAGCAAAAAGAAAGAAAAACTGAAAACGCAATGCAGGCAAATAAATCATCTACAGATACAATGTGAAGAGATGTGGCGTCTTTCCAGAACCACTGTAGGCATAGTTTACTAATAGAAAACTTCCACTTTAAATAGAATCTGATCCAAAAGTGCCTTAGACATTTGATTAGGGAAGTAAGCATTATCAAGGTTGTGTTACTTGTGTTCTTGAGACAGCTGTTTCCAGGAGTATAGGCGCTCGTGTTGTGAGCGGTGGTACGATTAATCCACAACTGTTAATTTTCATGTTTGTTACGAACCTTAACATTTGTCTTTTCCGCCAAACAGAGGTGAAGTCAGTATTGCCATGAAGACACTGCACCGTTTGTCTCAGCATCACTGCTGCGGCATGCCTATGGAAAATTTCTACAGCGATGTACCCGAGTCTAGGTGACGCTTTGACATTGTGTGTGCCCGTTAGCAAAATTAGAGAAAAATGTACCTTATTCTGGTCGCTTCAAAGCCGCTTTAACAACCTCAGTTAGTAAGTGCAAAATACTTAAACGCTTCGCAATGGGAAGCTAATGTAAGGAAGAATTTTATACTGGCACAGTGAAATATTCTTTCAACTAACTTCAGGATGACGTAAGAAAATGTTTGCTGAATTGAATGTTCGCGCAGCTTAACTGAGCACGCAGGGGGCTTATTTTTATGAACTGAAATAAACATCAAAATCGAAATAATGCCTGAAGGCACTTATTTACGATACCAAAATCTCCACGCACGTATTATGCGCTTATCACATTTGATAAAGTACTGTAATTTCTTATGATTTAATATAAAAATCGGAGATATGAAACCCTCACCAACTCCTTAAACAAAGCCCATTGCTGTCTGTATGGACCTAAGACAACAAGAGCAAAGGTTTAAGCAACACGTACTTCTATTGCTTAAGAAACAGGCCAGCTGTGTAGCCTTATCAGCCTAAAGAAGATATGGCATTCAGCACATTCGTAAGCGAAGGTACGGTGCTGTGACGGCTCCAAAGCAACACAGAGTCGGAATTGCAGTACCCATCCTTCCGCGGAGGAATACCTTTGCACGTCTGTCAGAATAAAGCTTTCTGACACGACAGCAGTACTTTAGTTCATTGTTTCCGAAAAAAGTTCTCTAAAGCGTCGCTTGCAATTGAAATTCCTGCAACTCAAAATCATTTGCATTGGGCACATTGATGTTTAGCGGATAACTTTGCAGAACGTTTGTGCAAAGTTTGTTCGAATGCTGTTCGTTGAAGTGGTGTTTCACTGTATTACGCCCACAGTCTGTCCTGTTGGGATTTCAGCGCTGCCCTATTGTCAGATGCTTGGTGACGAATTCGCCTTCAAGAGGACCCGAAAAAGTTTAGCGGAGACAACCTAGCACAGCATTACTTTCAACATTGTCGGACCATCTCTATTGTCGTTCAGAGTGAAAAAGCATGCAAATTAAAATCTTTAGTTTTTTGTCCGCGCATGCGCAAAGCATGCGCAAAGATATCATTTTCTTAAGTTCCTGGAAGCGCTGGTTTGGCCTGCTTAACAGATATGCTGTGATGTAGTGGTGATCGTTTTGGCGATGACAAGCGTCAGGAGTTAAATGGCGTCATGCGGAGCTGTAAAGTGGAACAGGACAAACGAGCAATCCCAATATCAATTTTAAGTGGGCTCTCTTTATTTGTTACTGTGCTGATGGACACAGTTCGACACTGACAAATGTGTTGAACCTTTAGCAGATTAATTCACCGTGTGCTTCTCCTTGTATAGAAACCAACGTCCACGTCAAGTGTGTGTTTCATAGGGGCTTCAATAATTTTTGATCTGTTGCAGATGCAGTGTTCCAGGCAAGTTTATCTGTAACTGGAGTTTGGGTTTTGGCTTGGTTGTCTGGTTGCATAGCGTGGGGAGGCAGCGCGAAATGACGAGGACGCGCGCCAAAGGTGGACAGAACTAGCTCCAGTCTTCTCTGCATTTCGTACTTGTCCTCTGCACTTCGCGATGCCCTCCCTCGCTCTGTATTTGCAAAACAATCTATCCATTGCTGTCGCTAAATCTCTGAGCCTCGTGAAAATTTTTCTGATTTATCTTTCACTCCGGTTCGCAGTCTACTTAGGTGAATCATTATTAGTTATGCGGGAGACAATAGGAGCGAGATGTCGATCGTGCCAGATACGTTCATAAAGGATAGTGTTTCTTTTTAACTGCAGAACATTGCCGCGGTGGCTCAGTGGTTAGGTTAGGCCTTTTCTTAAAGAGGTGCCCACCGATATGTGAGGAAGTTACTGCGCCATTTCCTTTACTCAAAAACCAATTTTCGTATCAAAATTGTTACGAAGGCAAAACGCTAAGGCGCCCGTGTGCTGTTGCGATGTCAGTGCACGTTAAAGATCCCCAGGTGGTCGAAATTATTCCGGAGCCCTCCACTACTGCACCCCTCTCTTCCTTTCTTCTTTCACTCCCCCTTTATCTCTTCCCTTACGGCGCGGTTCAGGTGTCCAACGATGTATGAGACAGATACTGCGCCATTTCCTTTCCCCCCAAAACCATTATTATTATTATTAGTGCGGTACCACTGTTAGGCGCATTTTCTGATTTAGGGTAACTGTACAGTGAGGCCGGAATGAAACGCGAACCCACGTACAGGTATGCGATACATTTTTACTTTGAAGCGAGTTATTACTTTACAATCGGTTCATGAATATGCACTTGAGTAGACCTATAACCCAGAAAAATGAACCAGGCTACTTGTATAGTGCAGTGAAAAGTGCACAAGTAAAATATTTTGTTTTGTTCACAGGCGCTGTTCGTGCTTCATTCTGGCCTGACTATAGGTCCCTGAAGCCTGTCCTGTGGCAGGCGGCGCACCTGCTCACCAGGTTGGGGGCAACCTATCAGATGTGTACATCTGCCTGCCCAGGTCTTTACCCAAAGATCATTAGGATAAAGGCTTTATGGTAAAGGCTTTTAGGGTGAACCCCTTGATGGAAAATGCCTGGCGGTACCTGCTAGCTGCGTACACTTGGCAGGCCTTCAACCAGGGGGAATGCCTTCAGGCCTTTACCCAAAGTCCGTTAAGGCAAAGGCCTTGCAGGAAAGCACTTTAGGATGAAGGACTTCATGGTAAATGTCTTTAGGGTGAAAGCCTTTAGGTCAATTGGATTTAGCACGTAAGGACCTTAACTGCCCACCCTAACTAGTGCTACCGCATCATATTCCGCGCTTAGCCACGCTTAGCCGCGCTTAGACGACGGTTGGTTGGCATACATTTTACCGCTACTCGTTTCATGCAGGTTAGGGCAGAACTGGCAAGCTGCATGTAATAATAGAGGCGCGCGGCCCCTTTGCTTGGCCTTTGCAATCGCCGCAATTCTGCTTTCACTAGAGTGAAACTGATCCATAGGTGCAGTTCACGGTTTCGCGGTCTGGTTTTCATGAGGAGAACTAGACAACGCAGGAGGTTAGTAGCAAAAATATCAATCCTTGACGAAGAGAGTGGCTACGTAGGTGGTGTTGCGTTAGTCAAGCAATACAGAATTTGCATTCCTCGGTGAACTCAATAAGGTTTTCCCACCAAATAGTTCGACTACTATTAAGATGAATGCCATTTAGTTCGATAGGGAGCAGTTAGTTAATATTAAAGCAGATGTTACTCCCATCTCAAGTTTGAACTTAGCTTGTCGATGCAGCGGTTTAGTAGTGCTTGCCCTGTATATGTCTCTAGGTTGACACAGAACAGAAGGCGATATTGGCTGTTTAATTTTAGATATATTATTATCAGCCCAACTAAGTTCACTGCAGGACAAAGGCCTCTTCCTACTCTAAGCTATGGCCGCCCTATCCCTGTAAAATTCCATCTTTAAATCCACAGACTCGAATTTCTGCACCCCCTGCTACCTGTTCCATATCTTGTAATTCATTCCGTTATCTGCTCTCCGCATTGCATGGCCAGTCCACGCCCATTTCAACGAAATAGCGTTAAGGAGTTCGCGTCGCAGAACAGCTGGCGTCCGCCGTCGGCGTTGTTGACGGTTAGCGAAAAATCCCACGGTGCTCGGCTGCTGACCCGAAAGATGCGGGTTCGATCCCGGCCCTGGCGGTCGAATTTCGATGGAGGCGAAATTCTAGAGGTCAGCGTACTGTGCGATATCAGTGCAGGTAAAAGACCCCCAGGTGGTCGAAATTTCCGGAGCCCTCCACTACGGCGTCCCTCATAGCCCGAGTCGCTTTGGGGCGTTAAACCCCCATAAAAAAAAAATCCGCAGAGACGCAACCTAGGTGCGCTACCTAAATCACGTGGCCTTGTGGCGTCACCACAACCCGCTCACCGAATTGTGAGCAAAATCCTTATCGTGGCAGGTGACAGGTAAATCGTTGTTCGGTCGCGAGAGGTAGCTCGGGAAGAGAAACCTGGGTCGCCCATGCCGCACCGGAGGCAGCGCCTGCTGTTGCAGAGCAGTGGCGCATCGCTTAATCGCTGCACCACAGCGCCAGCATCGGTATGAGGGCTCCCGGGGATCTATTAATGCAGAATAGAGAAATATATGTCGGCATAACCCATTAACGTTATCACGTCACATCCTTAAATCGGAGGTTATGTGCACCCTCCAAATCACCTTCTTGAGTTAAGCTATCAAGATATCATGCATTCGCTTTCGTTTCTTTAACCACTCTGCTCCCTTTTCGTATCAGAGTTAACTCTGCCATTTTTATTTGTACGGTTCACTGACCTCATCACCACCATCATCATCATCATCATCATCGCCGTCGTCGTCGTCGTCATCATCATCATCATCATCATCAGCCTGACTACGCCCACTGCAGGGCAAATGCCTCTCCCATTTCTTTCCAATTAACCCTGTCCTTTGCCAGCTGCGGCTACCGTATCACCGCAGACTTCTTAATCTCATCCGCCCATCTTACCTCCTGCCACCCCCTGCTACGCTTGCCTTCTCTTGGAACCTACTCTGTTACCCTTAAGAACCAGCGGTTATCTTGCCTTCGCATCACATGCCCCGCCCCAAGCCTCCAAGTTCCTTCTCCATAGTTGAGTAGCAGCAAGCTGCAGGCTCATATACTCTCCTCTTGAGAGATACTTATAAGCTGCTGTTCATGACCTGAGAGCACCTTTCAAATGCGCTTCAGCCTCAAATGTTTTGTTCCCCCTTGTGCTGAGCCGGACTGTACATGTTCTGTATAGCAATGAATGTCCAAGTGCACGCTCCTATTCATTTCCTATTTTCTTCCCTCACGGGTGCGGAATACCTCACGGGTCAAGGCACGGGGAGAAAGTACGGCCTATTCGCCCTCTCCACTGCGTTTCATGCACGCGGACGGCGATGCAAGCGCGGTCGCCTCTACTCGCATCAGTGCGCTTCTCAGAGTTCGCCGCTGCAAAGGAGCCGCTTGTGCGGCTTCCCTTTGACCACGAACGCTCGGAGACGCGCTGAAGCGAAGCGGCAGACTCCCTGCCGAGAGCCGAGGTTTTTTTCAGCCTCACTGGGTTGTTCAAGTTTACGCCGGCTTATAGCGGAGCACGCACTGGCCGAAATGTTTACGCGTACCTTAATTTTTTATTGCGTTCACAAATATCAGGTGTTTTGGTATTGTTTACAATGTATACACGTTTACATAGTTTTCAGTTACACATTGTTTACAAGACGTTAGCGCCGCCTATTTGAGCAACGCAAGCACGCGCTGAACTATCCTGCTTCCGCTCGCCCAATGCTTGGCGGCGTAAGGACGTACCCGTGCGGCGTTCTGCGTTCCGACGCCTGTCCAGCGCTCTGTTAGGAGAGTTGAAGGCAGGATTGAGGATAAAGTTATGCCCAACCGGCAGCGGTTTCATTTTTGTTCCTCCGTGTAATAATTTCTTGCACGGTGACTTTCACAGCGTTAGCTGTTCTTCCTTCATTTATCCGTTGAGAGCTAGTAGAACAGTCCGCATCAAGGTGGGTGCAGATGTCATGTCCAGGCGAGGTGATATACGCTGATTGGTTTGCGTGAAATGACGTCGCCAAAGAAGATGGACACCGTCCAACTCGCTCAACGCATCTTGCGGCTGCACCTGTAGTGATTATCGCTGAAATGTATAGAGCAAGCAAAACTTTCAGACTCCAAAGCGATTCGACGAGCTCGAGATCGGGAGTGAGAACACCAAGCCCACCAAAAAACAAATCATTTTTTTTTTGCCACACAGCCAACAGAAAAGGAAAATGAGCGAGAAGGCTCATTGGTTTGTCCCACAGAACCAGAAGCGAATCGACTTCGACGCCCGACAGGACCATTCAGTTGGAGCCGCCAATGCAGAGGCTAGGCGGCGGAATCGGCAAGCCACAGCAACAATCATGAAAGAGGCAGCAACCATGATATTCACTGACAAGTTTCTGGACAACCTGTTCGGCTACAGCTGCTCGGTATGCGATCGGTTGTGGTTCGAGAACGATTTCACCGCCGCGGCTCTGCATCAACTGCCGGTACTCTCGTGCGAGTTTCCCGACAGCGACCTCTTGATGTTCCGACTATGCGCCTCGAGTCTGTCTTCGGTCCGCAGTGACCAAGTACCTCATCTATCGGGAACCAAAGGCTACCAAGTGTGCGCCCAAGGCACCTCACCTGCCTCTGCCCAGCAACAGTGAATATTTTCAAGGTCAGGCTGTAAGCACCAGAGAGAGAGAGAGAGAGAGAGAGAGAGAGAGAGAGAGAGAGAGAGAGAGAGAGAGAGAGAGGTGGTAGAGGAAAGGCAGGGAGGTTAACCAGTAAAATGTTCCGGTTGGCTACCCTGCACTGGGAGAGAGAGATTAGGGGGGCTTAAAAGAATAAGAAGTAGAAAAATGAGGTCCGTAGCAAGCACGACAGCCAATGACACACGCACTGTAAGTCACAGGCCACCTCAGCTGTAGCCTGCACACCTTGAGGGCTGCCGTTTGCTGCGACCTGAGTGGAACAGATCGAGGGCCCTCCATCACAAGGCAGCGCAGACGTTTCAGTGTCAAGAAAGGCTGCTTGCCGCTGAGGCTGATAATGTTGATGACAACGTAAGCATCGGACTTCTTCTCGGAAGGATGAGGCTGGAGGATGCGTTGTGCCAGCTATTGGACAGCTGCAAGCACTGGATTCAACAAATCCAGCATCTGCAGTGCATTCTGTGCAGCTGGTGTGTGCATGCTGGAAAGCACCACACGCATGGCATTCACGATTGGCTTTAGCATTGCAATTACTTGCTCGTCTGCGAACTGGTCTGGTTTCTGACCTACTACCCGACCAGCAGTAGGCTCAACAAACTGGGTGTGTGGTGCTGGGGTGGGTGCTTCGGGAGCGATGGCCAAGTCACTTGCCGGTCCCGGTCTTGGACCGGAGTTGTGACTTGTGCTTGATTAGCAATGGGCTCGGGACTCTGAGTACGCAATACCTGCTTGGTCACTGCCGGTGTGTGTAGCTCAGACAGGGATGGCCAACGCCCGTCTACGACAACCGTCTGTGCCTCGCCAGTCATATTGCTCCCAATCCCTTAAGTAGTATGCGGAGGGGAAGGACAAGTTGCGGAAATTCTTTGACGATCCTTTCCAATGCTCGCTACACTTTTAGAAGGTCAGGGACGAGGGCGACGACGTCGTCGCACCTTAGCGGCAGCTTCTCTGTGTGTGGAATTGTCTCTTGTCATTTGTTTGAGTATCGCCCTTTCTCTTTTCAGGCGAGCACAATCTTTTGAGGCAACGTCATGAGGGCCGCGGCAATTGGCACACGTAAGGACTGTTGCCCGGAAGAATTGCCGCTGTGTGGCTGAGTACACCGTGGACACAAGATGGAGAAATTGCACACACTACTCATGTGTGCTATCTTCATGCGTTTCCGGCACTGGAGAGGCTTCGGGGTGAAAGGCCTAACTGCATGCCGAAAGTGCCGAACCTTCACGTACGTTGGAATGCAGTCCCCTTGGAAGGTCAACTTTATGCACTTTGTTTTCCCAAGACGCTGAGCTTGCAATATGGCTACACCATCGGTAGCTGGTTGAATCAAGATAGGCAGATCAGAGTCGCGGATGGCTACGTCGACGTCGTAGATTACGCCTGCCGTAGTGCCACTGCCCAGAAGAAGATGGGAACGAACGTTGATGCCGCCGCGCGTTCTGATGTTGCTCAAACTCTCAAGCGCGTTCCGCTCCATGACATCAATGGCGACGACATCCCTAAAACGATTCACCTTCACATCTTTAATTGCTCCCGGGATGCGGGCCTCCAGGAACGCATACGTGGCTTGCCTATTGATGTGGTTGAGATTGTCGGTGGGAGTCTCCTTCACAAATAGGACAGTATGTGCCGATGATCCTCGCTCCGTAGTGATCGTGGACGTACTGGACGACGACGAGTCCTCACCTTTGCGCAGTCTCCGTTTGGCCTTCTTGCTTACGACTCTGATGAAGCCGTCGTCAGCCGAAGAATCATCGCTGGTGGGCGAGTACACCACGGTGGCCTGGCTGCTTGCGTCATTCGGGAGGCCAAGACGTTTCCTCCGGGCGGCAGCGGCTGACCGACCGGACTGAAGTTAAACAGCTTCAACTTCCATCACCATCACCAAAAACGAAACAGTGGTTGCATTATAATGTCGTAAATCAGGAAAAAACTGAAGAGGCGAAGGGACGGCGTTCTGTTCTAGAGCCACTTCATCGTCTTCTTCCTGTAAGCACCATAAAAACTACAATATGAGGGCAATAATACGTAATATTTAAGATAAGGAGAGCCCACCTTGCTTTTTATGTCATGCAAACGAGCAGTTTAGTTAGTTTAGTTTATGGGGGTTTAACGTCCCAAAGCGACTCAGGCTATGAGGGACGCCGTAGTGAAGGGCTCTGGAAATTTCGACCACCTGGGGTTCTTTAACGTGCACTGACATCGCACAGTACACGGGCCTCTAGAATTTCGCTTTCATAGAAATTCCGCCGCCGCGGCCGGGATCGAACCCGCGCCTTTCGGGTGAGCAGCCGAGCGCCGTAACTAGTGAGCAACCGCGGCGGGTCGCAAACGAGCAGTACTGTTCGGCACAGCTATGTAAACAACCCCAGCGCGGGGCTGCAGTTGTCGTGATCGTCTCATTCCTAGGCCACAATGGGCACGCACAGTAAACGCTAAATGACCTACTATTATTTTCAAGCACTCATTTAGACGGTGGCGACTATTCATCGATGCGGGCAGTGAAATCATTCGAGTCGCGTAGGGTTTTGCAAGCGGCTTGGTTCCTGCAAAAGGGTTCTACGAGCCGAAGGGAATGTATGTTCGACTTACAAATGCACACATGCAGCGGGGAAGTCGTCTCATTCGGCGCTTTTCTCCGCTCCTTTCGTGCCTCAAGGTTACTCTAGTGCCACCTTGTGATAATTTGAGTTTAATTATCGAGCCGATGAATAGCAGACAAGGAATTGGTAGCCAGCTACAAAACGCCGCGGCTTTCACGGCGCACATCGACGAAGGCATGCACGGCACGTGCCGCTTTTCACATACGGGAGCATTTGGCTGCTCAAAAGAAACCACACTCATTACATAAAAATAACATGTTTATGAGTGTAAATAATAAAGCAGGGGTCCATCGATTTCTGTTTCCTCAACAATCAGAAAGGGGTGCCAGGAGCAAGTCCGCTTTCGTATGGATCACTCAGGTAGCGTACTAAGCTGTGGGTTTCCGAAAAGAAAACACTGGAAATACATTTTATTTCGATAAGCTAAAAAAAAGAAAACTTTTCGAGCAACCGCCGTCTACGGTGTGCATGCAAGCATCTCAACAGCGCGCAGCAGATGACGCGGGGCGGGTATGCTCCTCTGACGTCAGCGATCAGAGGTTGCCAGACCAGCAAGCAGTTGGCTGAAGAAACGAAAAAAGCTCGTTTTAAAAATATTTACCGCACAGAATCAACTGAAAGTTGGGGAATTTTAATTTAACAAGTTGAGAATTAAATGCTATAAGCAGGGTATGCCTGAAAATAGGCTGTCATGGCCTCTTTAAATGCTTCTTAAACCTTTCCCAATTATCCGATCGCCGGAAACTTTTCCTCATTTCACTCGATCACTAACTGTATTATCAAAATAGTATTTAACACGCTGTTTGAATAGGGCCGACACGTTTCCTTGCTTCCTGCCGTGATCGTAGTCAGAAAGTTAGCAACTGCATTTAAACACTGTCATGGGCCCCAACGATCACTTTCTTGAAGCTAGCAAAGACTGGAACAACTTATCTCCTTTATTAACTAGTATAGTTATATAATCCTGTTATATATAGAAGCGCACTTCAAACTCACTTTCGTGGTGTACTTCTAATTATTTTTGCCTACGTGTATATAGTATTCTATATTTTAGCATTGTCTTGAGCAAGTTATCGACAGGCTAAAAAAATTTGATGGCCTGTCTTACTGCTTCATATCTTCATAGATACCTCTAGCCATCGTGTACTTTGTGTATGTATTGTATCTTTCTATGTATGCGTGTTGTTCATCGTCGAATGTCAATTCGAAATTTTGAATCCTCTCTGTTTTGCTATATATTTTCGCGAGTTTCTTTACTGAAGTTTACTTTCTATTCTCTTAGTGCATCCCCTCTCTAATGCTGTCAATACCTTTACGGGAAAAAAAAAAAATTCACAGGGGCTCCAGACTAGATTGTGCTGGCATGCGATAGCATTACAGGCTGCTGATGCCTTCACCACAAGTGACGTCACTTCCGGTTTGGTAGCTTAACTTCCGGTCTGGTCTGGCGACGCCACTTCCTCCGCTGACGTCAGTTCCCTCCAGCCAATGGGCGGATTTTATGACCGTCGATGCGTTTTGGGCCCATGAGGCTTGTAATGCTTTCGCATTAATAAAAGAAAAGAATTCTCCTCCTCACCCCTTAGAAAGTTAGGACTTGCACATATGCTACAGGAAACCCACTACACGGCCCAGATGTAGGCCCCCTTCGGCTCTTTACTTTCGACAAAGGCTGTACTGCTAACAAGGGTGCAATAAAATCTATACAAACGGCTGTCAGGTCATGTATGAGTTGGCGCACATCACCTCCAACTATCTACACACCACCCTCCTTCTCAGCGCCTGTTCTCGCCTTCAGACATCGAACACCTATTGTCTTCAATGTACTGTTACCGGGCTGCTGACTTTGTGACCAAAGGTAGTGCAAAAGAAAAACGACGGACAACCAAAAGCTCAAGGACGGGTGCTAGTACCCGTCTTTGTGTTTGAGAGCTTGAGTATGAGCTACTTTAATTTTAAGACGATGCGATTGTCAGTTCGGGTTAGCATCTCTGAGTACGCTCCCATCCACTAAAACAGGCGTTTACACAGTTAGGGCTCGCTCACACTCCCACGTGTGAGTGTACGTTAGGTCCCATGAACGTATGCGTGCGGTGAATCGAGCGGCCTCAGAGCCGTGAGCACCCAGTACCGTGATGTCACTAACGCATGGAAACAGCGGCGCATCGAAGATCATATGTGTTCAGTGATTATACGCATGAAAAGGTTGAGTAGGCGGACGTGGTGTAGACTGATTAGCGTTGGCGTTGGGCACGAAGTACTGAGCGTCGCTTGTTCTAAGAAAATCGAAGAAACAAACCCCCGGCCAAACAGCTGGCTTGTTCGCGCTCAAATCGCACACAAAGCTTAATCGCAATGGCAGACTCTCCTGTGTGTGAGATCTGTGGGTGCGAGGAGACTATAGAACACCTTCTTTGTAACTGCCCTCTATTTCAGCGTGAGCGTGCACTCCTGGCTGCAACACTCCGCCGTTTAGATCCTCGGCCCCTTACTCAAGCCGAAATTCTGGATCCTTGGAGCAAGCCTTCATCGCAGAGGACAGCTTTGAAGGCACTTTTCAAGTTCGTGAAGGACTCAGGACTGAGTGCAAGGTTGTGAACTACCAGTGCGTGCCCTGTGTACCCTTCAAGTAACGGCCAACGGACACGTGGAAAAGTGATCATCTCCCTTTGCTCTCTCCATTTTATATCTCTCCCTCCTTTCCCCTTCCCACGTGTAGGGTAGCATACCAGGCGCTGCCTAGTTAACCTCCGTGCCTTTCCGTTCATCTTTCTCTCTCTCTCTCTCTCTGCACACAAAGCTGGCATTTCGCGTCGAGGTTTGTTTTATATTACGTCTGGGTCGAGTACTTGGCTCAGTCGGTGAGAATTAATCAGAAGTCCGCATTTCATGCCACGATGATGGGCTATAGAAAGACTGTTTTACAACAGCTGTGCATGTTGCGCCAACTGTTGTCGCCGGCAGAACGACAAAAGCTGACGAACGCGAGACTCAAATCCAAGAGCGGTGTCCAATCTTTCAGAGGCGACAGATGGCATTGCCTGCACAGCTGCTGCGAAACCGTCGATCGTTGGACCGAAATCTTCGCATAAGTTCCCGGCCCAAAGATAGTATAAAAAAATTGAGCGCACAATGGCACCTCAGCGCTTAATTTGAGTGCAAAAGAGAATTTTTCTACGAATTTCTCTGAGCGACGCAACGCTTGGTATTCTCGATGCCGCATCCCCTTTTAAGGACTTTTGATGCAGCCTTCTTCGAGGCGAACTTTCAGGTACAGCGCACATATCTGAGTAGATGCGGATATGGAATTGAGCCTCTGTGAATGTCAGCCTCCACGTGTGTTAAAGCTTGGGGGACTGCATTAATGGATAGTTGAGGGGGAAAATTGCGAATGATGACAAAAGAAAAAAAAAAACACGCTGACGGCCGGAACAGATGTTGGGTATGCAGGAATCGCCGTCTTTTTCAATCGCGAACTCCGAACAGTAACTATTCTACAACGTGGTGGCGTATGCGCCGACGTGTATTCCGTGCCCGGGAACAACGCACTGTAGTGAATGCGAGTGTATTTAAGGGTCAGCGTATTTGCTTGTTTTTATCAGCTCGCTTTATAGATCTCAACTTGAGTGCCTGCAGACTGCGGGTCAATGAATGCGGATGTCTTTCATTTAGCCATTTTGTTCAACACAGGCTGTGAGGTTTTAGTACTTTCGAATATCCTAGTCTGGCGTTGCCCCTGTGCTATACTAAGCTACTGGGCCATTAGGTTCAGGCTTTTAGCCCCATCAGCACCAAGCACACTACTGGCTACGCCGCCATTACGTGGGGCGTTTGTTCCTGCGCCATCACTTGGTTACGGGGCTCCGGGACAGACAGTTGTGTCTACCTCAACCGCTGCTCTCAGCCACGGAGTTCTTTCTCCGTATCCTATCCTTCAGCCACACCATTAAGCGATTCTCGCATAAGCTCTTGCGCTTCTTTCCAGTCTGCTTCTAGCTACTCAGCTGGCTTTATAACCAGTCTAGAAATTCCATTAGCGACAGACCTAGCTGCTCTTTCTTTCAAACGCAACGAGTTCTCTCGGTTGATCCCCAGTACTGATCGTGATCCACTTGCCTTCGAATTACGGCACTTGGCTTGAAGGGTTGTAACAAAGATCCGGGCAGGTTCGCCAGATCGTTATGGGGTGAAGGAATCTGCCCAGGATCTCTCTGTGTGCTCTGTTCTAGGGGCGCGGGGTGTTGGGACTCACCTCAGGTTTTGTGACGCCCGGTTTCGGAACGGGACAGTACTGCTACTGTGAGTAGTTGCAGATTCGTGCCGCTAGGCGGTTTGAGGTTCGATGCGATGCCGTTCCGGCGGCCAGATCTCGGCGCTGCCTCAAGTCGGCCGAGTCGTGGGCGCAGGGACAGAACATCATGCACCCAAAACACGCTCCTTAATGAAGATAGTAGATTTATGTTCCTCCCTCTAACGCGCTCGAGTTGTCCCAGTCCACGTCATCTCGGTACCGTTCGCCACGTGAAAAAAAAAGGGAAACACAGCTCCCTTTCTAGTAGGTGCCACGAGGGATATTTGAATCCTCTAAATCATGTGTTTCTTCGTTTTATGGGCCTAACTAATGGCTTGTCTAGAAATTTACGGAACGGCAGACATGAACTACATCTTATAGGGTCAGTTCAGCTGCTTTGAAACCAAGAACGCTTCGATCAGTTGTTTCTCTTTTTCTGCAAACGGCAGCAGAATAGCCATGCTTTCACGAGACGTTCAGGCTCGTGTTCGTATCAGAGTTAAGGTTTAATAATACACTTCAAAAATACAAAGCGTCAAAGCAAACGCAAATCAAAGAAATGGCAATGGGCATGTTGTCATTGATGCCTGTGTATATTTCAAGCTAAATGCATAGGCTTCGTTGGTCATGACGTGCAGAAATAATTTGCAAACAAACCATTTCGGAATGTAGGCGAGCTCTAAAAAATAAACTCACGCTCGGTCAAAATGTCCAAGGTATGAGAAAAGAAAGGCATAAGCTACAGTTTTAACAAATGACCCACGCGTTCACGCATCTACTCCCACACTGTGTTTTCAGAAGCGCCAGTCTAAACAGGATGAGTGTAGTATGACTTTTTTTTTTAAATATGAACTTGAGGTTTAACTTTTAGAATTAAAAATAAAAAGCAAATCAGCATTGAAGAACAGGCATAATTTTAGCGCACCTGACAATTCGGTTTGCCTCTCTCTTCGTTCATTCCTTTTCATCCCCTTCGCAAAATAATTAGCGGGAACTTATGCTGCTTTTTGAAGGGTGTAACGCGACAGCGTTTGTGGCTCCCTTCTGCGGTTTCTCTTCGCACACATTCAGTGTTCGTTGTTCGCACTCACGCCTATATAACTATTATCACTGGTGTTGTGGTCGAGTGCTTAGCGCAGTGGGTTATGGGTCTGAAGGTAGCTGGCTCGAATCCTCATATGGGCTGGTTTTCTTAAAAAAAAACTGCGCTCTGTGTGTGTACGTGTTTCCTGTCTCTGTCCCCGTTCTATCGCGCAGTATAATCATGAATAAGAAGTCCCGACTAGCCCGCCAGAAAACCCTTCTTGGATATATCACAACAAAGTTTACAGAGTTGTATCTTTGAACTCTTGCACAGTGCAGCTTACGCATATGATATTACTATATTTAGTATATCACTAATTAAAAAATATCTAGTTAACTCCGCTAATTACCAAATTACTAAGCTTCAAATTAAGGCAACACAACACATACATCGCCTCCCCTCCTCAACTTCCACCAGTGCACCTCAGTCAACTGAACGGGTCTGTATTAATTAACTGGTAGCATGCTTGGCTGGCGGCCACGGGTCCTGGTGGGAATCCAAACTAGAATTTAAAAAAAAGTTAATTAAGCAAATTTGACTACCTTATTGAGTCGTTTTTGGCATGCGCAGAACTTTAATTCAAATTGCAACTCCTCTTTTTAGTTATTTTTATTCCAAACATACACGCGTGATGTCACGCGTGAGGTGGGTTTCTCGACACAACGACGCCGCCGGGACGACACTTGGTTTTCCGCTGAATGGGAGTCTTAACGTTGTCGTGTCAATAGACGCCTTTGGCATACCGCGTACTATGTTAGCATTACCGGAGTACAGCGAGCTCGCGCGCCGACAGTGCGCATGCGCAGATAGTCTTGGCGGCGACAGATGGCGCCAGGTATTCGGCAGCTGCGCACCCGCCGACATCAGGACCAATCAGCGCATGCACAGTGACGGTGAGCGGGCTCTCGCCTCTCCGGTAACGGTAACACAGTACACAGTATGCCAAAGGTGTCTAATATAAGACAGCCTATCGAGGATAGTGCATCTCGACCCTTCCTTTGCTCTCTTCCTCTCTTCAATGGCTGATGAGGCAGTGATTCGAACGCTGCAGCCAATCCGGCCGTGGAGGCCGTGTTTGGATGGAGGCGAAAAAAAAAAAGTCGCCCGTGTGCTGCTCAACGTTAGTGCACGTCTTAAAAAAATCCTGGATGGCGTAGTTAACCCGGGGCCCTCCATTATACGTCATCTATTCCTCCCTTCCTTCTTTCCCTACTTCCTTATTCTCTTCCCAAATGCTGTGGTACAGGGGTCCATCGTGTTTAGTTACAGCGCCTTTGCTTTTTTTCAAAAGAAATCACTATTAAAGGGACACTGAAGATAAATAAAAGTTGGCCTATATTGAGAGAACACTGCATTGGAATCGCAAATGAACCACTCTCTCCGAAAACACAGATTTTGTAAGCTAATTAAGACCGAAAAATCAAATAGAGGTGACGCCGTCCCCAGCTCATTTCGCAAGCAAAATGCGGGCATCGACGATGGATTTCGGGTGCGGATCGCAGAGGCTATGCTGCACTGCTATTCACTTAAAAAGAGTGGCAACCCGTCCTTTTCGATAAGGACGTCGCGAGTTTGAATCGACTGGCGGGGAAGGAATGATTTTTCGTATCTAATTTTCTTGGCGATAAATGCGTCGTTTGCTGTCGTACAACTGTCAACGTAGCCAGAAAGAGTCAGCGAATCAATTAATTAAAGAGAGCAGTAATTGACTGGAGTTGTCTTTAGGGCCCCTTAAGGAGATAGTGAGATGTTACTTAACCTGCAATGAAATCGCACAGCGTGCATTCGTCTTGTGCACTTCACCTCCATTTAATGGCCAAAACTGTGCACCCTTTATTTTTTTTTTTGCGGCGCCCAAAGGACGGGTCGATATTCAGCAAGCCCAGAGCAGCTGTAGCGACTGAGAATACTCCGTAGCATTAGACACGCAATTTCCAGCAGCCGCTTGATGAGCAGTCTTGGCCGGCACCGCCACTACTCTGCCTACAAGAAGGATGCCTACCTAATAAGCTACAGGCAAACTCGGAGCACTTGTCTGATGTCGTCCTGCCTATAGCATCGCATTTATGTTCACATTAGAGGTGCGCTTAACCTCAACCTCAGCCTCCTCTAGACTACGCGAGCTACGGAACACGCCCGCGTCAAGGTAAAACCATCGAAAGGGTTGAACGCGTATTCCATTCTTTCTTATTTTGCCAGCGTGACGCCTTCATTCGAAGCGAAAAGCCGAACTCTGCGAAGAGTGACGACATTCCGTTCTTCGGAGCGTGTCGCGGGCAGTTCTTTTTAAACAACTGTTGCGGAGAGCGTCGCTCAGTCGTGTTGTTTCCTGCAGCAGCTTGTTTCCACACGTTTCGCTTTTTGAATGTTGTCTGCCCGTTCGCGGTATTTTTTTTAAGCCTGCATGTGGAACGCAGACGGCATGCCCGACACGTGTCTGAGGCGGTCAGGCAACAGTCATTGTCGTGTCGTTGGCTCCGGTCTCCACCTGGCCGCGATCGACTCGTTTTCTGCCGTTTGATGTGTCTACCTGCTTTTTAACGTACGCAAACAGCCTCGAGCGATTGTGTTCGGCTTCGAGCAATGCCTTACTGCCGACAGCGGCAGTGAAGGATGCAGATGAGCTCACAATCAAGCTGCAGGTATAAAAGAAGAAACTGACGAGTTACGCGTCCACGTCAACTGCTTTGCCGTTCGTTCCATCATCCCCTGAACTAAAGCGCGGAAAAAGAACTTGGGGCAAAACGAACCCGCCGACCCCCCTGACAACGCGTGCCGCCGACATGCAAATGCAACAGGAGGTCGTACCGCCTAGCAGACGGCGTTTTTCTTTTTTTGGAAGTACAAAGTACGGGTGTTCGATCACTCCTTGTTGAGTGTAACCGTCCTCCCGTTACCGCGACTGACTTCTCCGAACTGTTAGTATATCCTAGACTGGCCGGCTGCCGTTTCGGTAATCTCTGTGAAACAGACTGCAACAGGAAGCCACGCGTGTGTTTCACTGCAGTGTGCACTGTCTATACGTTTCCACAGCCCAGCTGTTAAACGAGGCTTTTGTGCAGCCGCCGACAAGGAGCCTCGTCGGACAGAGAGCCAAAGGAAGGGACACAACCTGATCCGGCATCGCGTACTGATTAGTCTGCAAGTGCAAAGAAAAACCAATGGCCGAACGTTAGAGGGTTGAAACAGTACAGTAAAGATAACAATGTATTGTGTTCCGGAATTGAAGCGTCAACATGGTTAACCCGCCGTCATAAAAATCGGTGATGAGAGATCAACCAGTCGCTTGTTAAAATGCTTGTTTATGTGTATGGGCGAAAGCAACCAAGCTCCAGAAGAGCTTCGTCAAGATACTTGTACTTCGCTCTGGCTCCTTTCACACTCTTCGTCACTTTATCTAATGGCGAGGTTCAAGTGTTCACCTGGATTGAGAGTTCAGGTGTCCTCCCTCTCTTTTCCTCGTAACGTGTTCCCGCCAAAGGTTTGCAGTGTCTCGCATATAATCTCGCCGTTCGCGAAGAACCTAGCAGCCGCTCGCCGAAGCAGGGAACGCCAACCGTCAACAATTAATGCACAGTAAAGTGACACTGCACACCTTTTGAAGAGGCGAGTATCAAGTCACCGACGCCCGTATTCTAAGATGTGGCGCGTCCTATGAGCCAATATCTGCTAGCATCCGCTCAGCGAACTTAATGGTCCTTACGAAGCACTCATTGCATAACAAAGGACGAAGGAAGCTATCGGAAATGGCACTGGGAAAGGCAACGTTGATGGTCATGGGCACACAGTGCATTGACAAAGCGGAGTTACAGGTAGTGAGAATGCAGCAATTATCTCGAGGTGCTGTTTCACGACAGCGCAGGTGTCGTATACCTGTGCAATGCTCACTACCTCTTCCGGCTACGAGACAGCTTATTAACGGTTCGGACATAATGTATGAGTGCTCATCTGAAGAGAGATCTCATCACGGCACCGCTGGAACTGCCTGCATACGCTTGTGGACGCGACACTTACAACCTTTTTCGAAGCGTTTAGGGTTGTTTTCACGAAGTCAGCGATGCCGGCTACATTTGAAATTCCTGCTAGACAGAATGGTCGGGTCATTTCATGCTTAGAAAAACGGTTTGTTTCTTCAAAAACGAGAAGCAAAGGTGGAAGTCGCGAAGTTCTACTGTGCGCCTGGGAAATGCTGCCTATTGCTGTAACTTTTTCGTTTCTCGCGCGGTAAAATTTTTACTAAAATATAGTAGCTAATTTTTCTTTGCCGCGCACAGTTTGGATGCTAATGAAAATAATTAATTTGGCGTAAATGTGTTTTGTTTTACCAAAAGCGATACAATTCAGAGAGCCTGCAAGTGTGCGCCGCGCGTGAATTCTTAACGTTTTTGGGCCATTCGCGTGTTTTTTGTGTAACAGTGGGTTCCAGATATACGCACACAAGTTTTCAGCCTTTTCTGCCTAGTAAACCACAATGCGTTTCTGACACGGAAAACCGCCATAAGCTGCCGACGTATGTGCATGTATAGGAACGACGCATAGTAGTCATAAATGTCATTCCGGTTTCAAATTGTGCGAAAGGTTAACCACATTCTAACTGAAACCACTGTGTGTGCCCGTTTTGCTAACTGTATAACAATCCAAAAAACCGAAACGTAAAAAAACTGAAAGATTCTTTTAGTCAGGCTGTTTCCGGTTGCAGTTCTGAGAGCGATACCAGCTGCTAACTGATGCGACGTTCTGTTCGTCTCGGCATTTTCCCAGCACACCATAGTGACGTACCACACGTAAGATTCTTTACTTTTGGCACCAGCGTAGGCGATAGAAATGAAGGCAGTCTTTGTTAGGACGCAGAGACATTAGCACTCCGGAGGAAAGAAACAGTCGCCTTGAATACCAAGAAAATAGCTTGGAGAACTTTTTCCGACGCCGCGTATAAGGAACTCTTGATGGAGTGGCCCGCTATGCGTGCGAGGATGATGGGCGGACGGCAGCGCCGATAAAGTAGCGTGATAAGGAAGGCTCTTTAAAGGCGAGTCTTTAGAGCAGCCTGCAGCTTGGTGCCAAGGCGCACTCCGTCTTGCTCATTGCAGGCACCGCTTAAACAAGCAGACAGCGCCCCTCGCTCGTTACGAATGTGTCCGTGCTTGACAAAGTGGACCCGCAATTAGAAGGTGTAGAAGTAGCGAGTTGCTCTCGTTAGTCGTCTTTGCACACGTTTTGAGTGTGAGAGCCACCACTGTCTATAGGCACGTCGTGAGCGTGAACGTCCGAGTGAGTCAAAGGAATAACGGAAAAGGCCGAGTGAGGGGTGCTTCAAGGATCTGTGAAGGCTCAAAGATAGCACTGCTAAGACAATGCGGGAGTCATGACAAGGCCACAACGGTATAAAGACGCTAAACGACGCTAAACGACAACTTTGACAAAGGATGCTAAACGACAACTTTTCAAAATCAATACTACAAACATCGTCGTTAAAAATGGCGCCCAGAGGCCGTCGAACGACGTGCAAAAACCTTACAGAGTATGCATGTACTGTATTGTCTTGGGCTCCTCCTGCTTAGGTAATGAATATATTGACTGTTGCCCTGACAGTTACTTTCAAATGGCTGGAAGTTTCAGGTGCAGAACCAGTGTTAGGCATCTGTTATCGATTTAAGAATATTTTTAAGCGGTAAAAAATTATTTCGTGACCTTTTGCAGTCTCTCAGAGACGACCTGGACACCGACAGGTAGCGTGCCTCCTTTCATAAACTTAAATTTCCTTCGTAAACTTTGAGGACTGTGGTAAGTTTTGAGCTCTTTGAGCCAGTTCATAAACTAAACCGCCAGACAGGGCAAACTAGCGCTCCTCTGAACCTGGGGTGCTCGGCGTTCCTTAGCCCTCAGCACGGCGTGCAGGCCCCACGTCTGCGTCCCAGTCCCGAGCAGTTGGCGTACTGTTCCGTACGACCAATGACTTTCCCTCAACCAATGAGTCGGGCTTGCAGGAAATCATGACTTAGTTGCGCACGTCTTGGGCAGGTACAGTGCAGCGCTAAGTGACGAGTTACATCCATGCCTTAAAACGATTCACACTTCATCGTGAGCGGTTTCTTAATCACTTGCTTACACAATAGGTTTTCGTACACTTTAAAAAACTCACAGGATGGTTACGACTATCAGGAACTGGCGCATAACAGCTATCGCTGTGTAAAAAAAAAGGCATTTGAATAAAGTTAATTGCATGAGCATTCCGCAGTTTGGAGTTGAGAGCTTCTGGTGTTGTCACAATTGAGCTTCAAGTATCGTAGTATGTGCTAACCTAAACCCAATTATACACCGCAGCGATGCCTAGTGGTTTGGGCATCCGCTTTTAATATGGTACGAGCGGTTTTCGATCCCCAGTGTCGCCGGGTACCACCCTGTTTCCAGAGGGTACAAGCTCCCTCTCGGCCTGATGCTCGGCTTCTCTGGGGCTGAAATGCTTGGAAAATGGGCCCTTAACTCATATGTTTTCTAGACGCAAACGCCATGCGCCATGGTTCTCATTGACCGAATATGTACTTGCTCAATTAGAATTCATCATCAAAACCAGTTGCATTTGAGTATATAGAAGTTTAAACAGTATTTAAAATGTCACTTGGCACATGAAAGCATCGTGAAATGAATATTTTCAGTGCATATGAAGTTTAATAGTGTACTATCACGGAAAACATTTTGCAGGACGCGCGAAATTGACGTGAATGGCTACTGAAGCCGAGATAGCCGGTAGTTCGAGACGGCACTCGTGGAGGTGATAGCCGGACTCATGGGCTGTGAAGTGCGGAATGAAATAAGGGGTTTGTTTGTATGCACCAGAACAGCGAGTATGGACTGTTTTTTGCTCGCTGCATAGTACACAGGGTGGTGGTATAGCGGGGGTGTGGATGTGAACGCTTTTCATCTTATCCGTTTTGGAGAGCTGAAAAGATGGGTTATTTCAGATTAGTGTCTCTCCTTAATGAAGAGCAGGGGGTCGAAACTATCCGGAGCTCTCTACTACGGCGTCCCTCATAGCCTGATTCGCTTTGGGACGTTAAACGCCATAAAACCAAAACAGACTTAAACTACTCTGAGTTGAGAAATATAGGAAAGGTAGGCTGCCATAGTGTATATTTTATTCGATGACCTTTCAATGAGAAGGAACAAGAATATGTATTAGTGTATTATATATTAGGAATTGTTATTCTAAAGCTCCTAACTATGAAGTTTGACAGCCTCGGGGGTCTTAAGCATTATGGAAAACATCGGTCCACATCCTTCAACCAGGGGCTCGTCAGGAACTTATTTAGCGTGCCACTTCTTATGAGAAGTTCGATGATTGCTCTATCTGAATGGAGCTAATACTTTTCATTATTAAGCCTCTTCAGTAACTGCTCAACCGGGAGGGAGCTGTATCAAAGGTGACCGAGCAAGTGAAGCTGTTATCAGCGCACATGAACTCGTCCATTCCTGCCCCCCCCCCCCCCTCCCCCTCCCAACCTCCTCCTCCTCTCTTGTTTTGTGTCCGCATACGAAATCGGGTGCTCTATCAGCGCTGCCCGTCGAAGCCTCAAGGAAGAAAAGTAGCCAGCATCAACCGGCGTTTCCTCCCGTACTTTTAATTAAAAGAAGGTTAAGATGTTGCCATTGAGGTTAAAATATCGATCTCCGCCGTTGAGATTACGCCAGTCGTTTTTCACGCACCAAACGCTATGAGCGTTTGTACTGCAACCACACCGCACATACTTAAGTTTATCTGATAAGAGACCGTCTCGTCGGTTTCATTTAGCGAACCGGTGTCTTATCGACGCATCAGCCGTTCCCTGCCCTCCTTGTCTGAGCATGCATGGGCGGGGGCTCGAGAGGAAGATTTATCTGCGAGATCGGGACCGATGCTTCCTTCTCATAATAGAAAAGCCAGCTATAGCTCACGCGCGGGTTTATTTCAGCTGCACGGCTAGAGGCTGGGAGGTAAACGTGAACTGCTCCGCACAGCGCCGCATTGCAGAGCAGAGCATGCGCGCGTATGTGGTGTGGGGATTTTTTTTTTTTATGCGGTGCGCGACTGGTATTTGGGTACGCAGAGCAGGTACTTTTCGTACTGTTAACGATTGTGGGCAAGATCTAGGTTGCATATGATGGCTCTTAGCCGATTATGGGCAGTTAAAGTGCCCGTCCTTGTTGTCTTCGATGGGGATGCCGGCGCAGCTGCTTCCTAACAAATCGAGAGATCGCGTAGCCGAAGCAAAAGTAAGGGGAAAAAGAGAGGAAGCGCAAAGACAGAAGCAATCCAACCCCCCCCCCCCCCCCCCCCCCGTCACCACAATGGTTAAGTGTCGTCTTGTAGCGCGGTAGCTACATTACGGTAGCACTTCGGGCCTTCAGCGTGGCGGCGACCCCTGTGGCTGCGCCGTATGCCGTGGCTGAGCTGCCACGCTGTCACGTGGTTGGTCACGTGGTGCGGAGCAGCTGGTGGCGACGCGGCACCGTGGCTGATCACGTGGTTCGTCACGTGGCTGGTCACGTGACCAAGTTCCACTCGGCCAGCTGTAGCTATCACGACACTCCAGGTTTAACCAAAGCTAAACCACCGCCAATTTTTTAGTTTGACAACAACAACAAAAAAAAACTCTTTTCGGCCTTCGCATCTCGATGGCGGGGATGCTGCGCTGTTTTCGTGCTCGGCAGCTTGGGCGCTAGCGGCAAGGTAAATAACCTGAAACCACTGAGGTTACTAAACGGTGCTTGCGCTTTGAGAACAAGAAGGGAGACAATGTTAAGGCCGATTCACTGCGACAGCAGTAGTGGCAGTTTGAGTTCGGTCCCAAAGAGCAACACGGAATCCTTGCAGTCAAGCAAGGCGATTTGGGGTAGTCTATCGGGGTGCTTGGAAGTTTTGGAGAATGCTTCATTTTGATTCAACGCCTGCCGGAAGTTCTGTGATTTGTAAATGGCACTGCATATTAGTAAACATAAGGCTCCGTACTGAAAAAACGGCCGCAACGACGTCGTCTAGGAGTTCACACAAGGCGCGCTTTCACTAGAAAGAACGGAAGAGGAAAGGCGAGGTGGTTAAGGAGAAGACGTTTTAGTTGACAACCCTAGACCGAAGAAAGGAGAAGGCATGCAAAGGAGTAAGTGAGGGTTGATGTAAGTACCATGGACATCATGTGAGGGTGTGGCTGTTATAAAGGGACGACCTGTTACGCAAGCACAGCGCCCTCAGGAACCAGAACAGCGCCTGACATTCCATGCGGGCTGGCAGTCGATGTAGCCACCGTCCAAAGATTTCGCTCTCAGTCAGCAAGCCAGAACGAGACAATCTTAAACACAGCATAGAGTTTGTCCTTAAGCTCCGAACACAATGCGTTAAGAAGGTAGATGTTCTCTTGTTCCCTCACAGCCGCAGGCAAGGCTATCGACCATACCAGTGAGTAGTAGTTCATGAAAGCAACGCTGAGCCACAGATGATTTCGCAGCTTTACGAACTGGTGGACAGGGTGGAAACGGAGGCAGGAGTTTAAATTTTGTCTTAGTGCCATGAGTTAGGCATGAACTCCCTTATAAGCGAGCGAAGACTTCCTGCTGCGTCATTACTGGAGATATAGAGATGGTAACCCAGTTACCTTCTTTACTGGCACATAGAACGGCTTAATTCACGCGCTATTTTCATGTAATGCCGCATTGTAATGGTAACCATTGGACATGTGACATTCTTTATTGACAATGAAGGACAACTTGTAGGCCTTGGAGGGCCGCCTTTGAGTTCGAACCACAATTTTTTTTAGGGCTCTCTTGGCTTATTAACACTATAGCAGCCCGAAGAGGGCCGAGTTCCTCGTCCGTACAAGAAATGCGGAGCGGCACTTACAGCTTGATCAAAATGAACCTTGTCGAGGTAACCGCAGAACCTGCAAAAGTAGTGAAATTTACTTAGCTGTCTGTGTAGACATCCAAACAGTGCGTCTGCAGCTTGCAGACGTTGGTGACTGGCGACACCCCGGGTTCCCGAGCATCCGCAGGGACATACCCGCAAAAGGATGATGGTGAACAGTGCATCACCACGGACCCAAGCACCCGCGCCTAGCCGTGCGTGGCATCGACGTGTCTGGGGAAAAGGGGGTCCTGGTGGTTGAGTCGACGCCGAACGTTTGGACCTTTAAGGCCCCTAGGCGGAGGCAACACACCACTTTGGCCCCAGTTTCTCGTAGACGGCACCTCCGGCCTGATCCGACCGGGGAAAATCGGCAGTCGCCTATTCCTATCCTCCCCTCCATCTTTCACTTTCCTATCTCTTTCTCACAACTCTCCTGTCTCCTACTCACTTCTTGGTTTTTTCCTTTTCTCCTGGCGGCGAGGGTTAACATTTTGTGACCAACTACCCTGAGTTGCGTCATATTTGGTTATACTTGAGGTGTACAGCTGGCGTGGGCACGACTTGCTTTCCAGTTCTTGCCCCTCCCTTTGTTGGATTCTGTAGTGGGTGGCTGGCACCATTGCTGGCACCATGGCACCCCTCCTTTCCAAACCAGATCGCTCTCTCAAAAGAGGGCGGAATGAGACAGCAGATTTTTTTGCAAAAAAGAAACCCACATTCACGAAATTTCATACACAGTGACTATACACAGTGACTATGAAGAAAAGCAATCCCGAACAATACCCCCATTTCTTGATTACAAATGCTTAACAGATACCTTAGGCCCTGGCTACAAGGTATCAAAAATGGCCAGCGGCGACCTACTCCTTGAACTGCGAGAGAGCATCCAGCGCTCGAAACTCTCAAACATTGCTTCTATCGGGGACTTCTCTGTCTCCATGACTCCCCACCGATCACTGAACACTGTCCGACGCGTAATATCCGGAACTAATTTTGCAAACTTCACTGAAAAAGAAATGCTCGAAGGGCTCAGCGACCAAGGTGTCATAGATGTCTACCGAATCAAGATCAGAAAGTACAATACGGAAATAGAGACAAAACACTTGATCCTCACGTTTGACACCAGCACATTGCCCGACACAGTCGACGTGGGATATTTGAATGTTAATGTACGGCCATACATACCCAACCCTCGCAGATGTTTCAGTTGTCAAAGGTTCGGCCACGGCTCACAGAGTTGCCGCAGTCGCAAAACTTGCGTAAAATGTGCTTCGAAGGATAACCATTCTGATGAATGTGACACAGCCCTGCGCTGCGCAAACTGTGAAGGAGAACATGCTGCATACTCCAGGGCGTGTCCGTCCTGGAAGAAAGAAAAAGAGAGAATAACCATAAAGACGAAGGAAAACATTTCATCGAAAGTAGCGAGAAGGCGATTTGCGCTTACAAACACATTCTCTTTCACAGCAAAACAAAACTTCGCTGATGTGGTGCGCAGGGGCGTAGCACCCCACAGCACTCCGACACCTGCCGAGGCCACTGTCGCAGAGCCTATGGCAGAACCATCCACGCCCCAGGCAGGGTCAGCGAAAGCTGCCCTGCCATTGCCAAAGCAGGGAGCGCCGGTCCATGGGTCGGCATCCCGCAGGACTTCCCGCTGTCGGGGGAGGCCCGAAACTAACACAACCGCGGCTTCTCCGCGGTCCTCCAGCACCTCTGTCGAGGTGATGGATGTAACCCCCAATCCGCCCGCTTTGCAGCGGTGGAACTGTTCTCTTGAGCGAAAAAAAGACAGACCCCTCATAACGGGCACACCACGTAAGTAAATCCCCTTTCATTTCCTCTCAAAAACATAAAAATGTTTTTTTTTTATTCAGTGGAACTGTAGAGGACTTATGCGGAATTACAGTGACATAACACATATTTTAGGGTCAATGCTACCCATAGTTTTATGTCTTCAGGAGACCAATCTTGGTCCACAACATGCGCATATCCTGAAACATAAAACATTTAGACGCGATCGCGAGCAGGCAAATCGACTCTCGGGAGGCGTCGCGATTGTCGTTCAAAGCGGCGACCCTGCTCAAGAAATCAAACTATAAACAAAACCTGAGGCGGTTGCAGTCAGCATCGTCAGCTACAAAGCAAAAAAATCTGTTCCGTATATATTCCTCCACATTTTAAAATAACAATTCATGATCTACAAGAACTGATAGATGGACTTCCATAGCCATATCTGGTAGTTGGGGATTTTAACGCTCACTCTCATTTTCGGGGAAGCGAGCGCTGCGACTCTAGGGGACAAACAATTGAAAATTTTCTTCCCACAAACAATATATGTCTTTTAAACAAGGCAAAGGCCACATACTGCTCTCCAACCTCGGGAAATATGAGCTGTTTAGATTTGTCTTTTAGTTCACCATCTGTTTTTAACGATTTTAAATGGGATGTCATCGAGAACCCATATGGCAGCGATCACCTTCATGGGTTAATAAGTTTGACATATCCACCAGATGTCATCCCAACTGAACCGCGACGTTGGAAGCTGCATTTAGCAGACTGGGAAATTTTTAGAGCACGAGCCAATTTAGAAAATATAGTTTTAGAAAACCTCAGCGCCGATGAGATAAACGAAATGTTCACGAATTGTATTATTAGTGCCGCACACTTAGCTATTCTTCAGTCTTCAGGAGTGGTGTGGCCATAACACAAGGTGTGGTGGACAAAAGAATGCAAGGAAGCAAAAAACAACAACAACAACAAAACAGAACCTGGGGTAAATTTCGCAGGCACCCAACACAAGAGAACATCGTACAATTTAAAAAGGCAAAAGCCACAGCTCGGTACGTTCGTCGCAGTGGCGAGAAAGCCTCTTGGCAGGGTTATGTTTCATAAAACATAGTGACTGGCTAGTTGGTTCTGCATACTGGAAAAATTGCAGCGCAGCAGTAACAAATACAAGACGAGAAGGACGCAAACACAGCGCTTGTGTTTGCGTCCTTCTCGTCTTGTATTTGTTACTGCTGCGCTGCAATTTTTCCATTATGTTTCATCTATAAACAGTCAAATCACATAAAAAAAATATGGGAGCAGGTTCGAAAATTAAATGGCAACTTCTCACCGTTCACAGTTCCTCTTCTGACAACACCTGGCACACAAACAAGCATAAGGGAACAGGCAGACATTTTGGGGGAACACTTCGCTGCAGTTTCCAGTTCGTCTCACTATACGCCGCCCTTTATGAAACACAAAAGTATAGCCGAAAATCAAAAACTTCCAATAAGTGGAGGTGGAAAGGAACAATACAACAATTTAATTACTCTCCAAGAAATAAATAGAGCACTGTCTGCCGGAAAAAAAAAACGCACCAGGACCCGATCATATACACTATGAAATGCTTGCGCATCTTTCTCAGCCTGCCATAGAGGCACTCTTGAATTTCTTTAGCAAAATATTAATAGAACGAAAAATGCCTAAGGCGTGGAATACAGCCGTGATAGGGCTTTTCCTGAAACCTGGAAATCCACCAACTTCCCTTTGCAGCTATAGGCCAATAGCCCTTACAAGCTGTCTAGCCAAATCATTTGAAAGTGTCCTGAATATAAGACTAACATTTGTCGTTGAATCCTGCGAACTTCTTGATGTCCATCAATGCGGTTATAAAAAGAGATGGTTAACAACAGAACATTTAGATCGCCTCGAAAGCACAACAAGAGAAGTTTTGGTACACAAACAGCACTGTCTTGCCGTTTTCTTCGATATGCAGAAAGCGCATGATACAACCTGGAGTTTTGGGATCCTCCGCGACCTAGGGGACCCAGGTATCCGCGGCAGGATGTTGAACTGCCTGAATGACTTCCTTTCCGACCCCTCATTTCAAGTACGCCTGGGATCAACCCTGTCTAGGAGCTTCGTTCAAGAGAACGGGGCTCTTCAGGGGTGTACATTAAGCACAACATTGTTTATTATAAAAATGAATTCTATAAGTAAAGCAATCCCAAAGTCCATCCTGTATTCAGTGTACGTTGATGATCTTCAAATATCCTGCACATCCTCAAACGTAGCAATATGCGAGAGACAAATACAGTTGACAATGAATAAACTAGTGACATGGGCAGATCAGAACGGTTTCCACTTTTCCACAGAGAAAACAGTAGTCATCCTTTTCTCGCGGAAACGAGGCATACAAGCCGACCCATTCATACACCTAAATGGAACACAGATACCCGACAAAAATGAGCACAAATTTCTAGGCATAACCTTTGATAAAAAACTAACTTTCGTGCCTCATATAAACGCGCTGAAAAAGAAAGCCTCCGGATCTCTAAATAAACTCAAAGTACTGTCACGTAAACGTTGGGGTGCTGACAGGACATGTCTTTTTCCAATTTATCGCACCGTGGTACGCTCTACCTCAGATTACGGATGTATAGTATATGGGTCAGCGAGAACATCGTATCTTAAACGACTGGATCCAGTGCATAATTTAGGTTTACGTCTTTCCATTGGTGCATACAGGACATCACCCATAAACAGCCTATATGTAGAAACTAATGAACCATCTCGTAAGACAGAAGAACCATGCTTACCTGCTCGTACATTCTAAAAATCCGTTCCCTAGAAAAACATCTGTGTTACCCTATAGCTACGAAGTACCCATCTCGAACGCTATTTAACAACAAACCGCAAGCTACCAGGTTATTGCTGGTGCGATTATAAGAGATGCGCCAGAATCTGCGATTTCACTCTCACACACTTCCGAAAGAAAAACTCCACAAGAACATATCATAGAAGAATGTTTTGCACTGGAGAAAAATTACAGTACTTTCAGAGCTTTTTATACAGATAATCCAAAACAGATGCCTACACAGGAAGCGCAGTGGTACAAGGGAATTGGAATGAAATAGCAAGGCTTCCACAGTGTGCCCCCATTTTCACTGCCGAATGTTACACCATCTCTGTAGCCGCACAAAATATAGTGAACGAGAACCTCGCAAACAGTATTATATACACAGACTCGCTAAGTGTGCTTACATCCCTTCACTCTAGAAATGCAGTCACTTTTATACTTGGTGATATCATACACAGCATAGTAATAGCCACAGGCAAAGGACAAAACCTAAAACTCTGCTGGGTACCAAGACATACCGGAATTGAAGGCAACAAAAGAGGAGACTTCTGCGGTGCTCAAGCTCGTTATCAGCAAATAAAGAAAGTAAACATACCGTTAAAAAATTGCATTAACTTAATTCATCGTAAAATAAGCCAGAAATGCCAGTCCGCGTGGAACAACGGAGTAAATAATAAATTACACAATTTAAAACCAGCTATAGGTGAATGGAAGTCCTGCACCCACCAGGAACGTTTTAAGGAAGTGATTATCTGCCGTCTTCGTATAGGATACGCGCACCTCACACACAATTTCCTACTGACAAAACAAGATCAACCTGTCTGCGAAGAATGCGGAGATGAAGTTACGATTAACCACATTTTAATATCTTGGGCGGAACTGGAAAAACAAAAAGCCCTTTACTCACTTTTATAATGAATACATTCCTCTTCAACATGCACTGCTTTTTGGAGATGATGCAATTATTGATATATCATGTGTTTTTAGCTTTCTTAAAGAAATGGCATTTCTCAAGAGAGACTAAATTTTTTACCCACTGGGCTACTTGTATTTTAGTACACCTCAGCCACTTTCTCATGCCAGAGAAGAAGGCTGAAGCTTTTATTTTGATTGGTTGGGAGCCTCGATTTCCTTGCGCAGCCAAGGACAGCTACTGAGGTTACCCAGCCCTCTTTAAAGCTTTTACTAGTAGCCACTTCTACAATTTGTGCATGTGTTCACTGGGTAGTATTAACGTTTGAGGGCCTCTAGACTAGGGATGATTTTTACATTTCTATAACATTCAACAAAAGACTTTTCCTGTACCTTGTTCTTGGCGCATGATGGCCCCAGTTGCCTATGTGCCATAAAACCCAACCCAACACAACACACCCAATCGGTACGCAAACATTCTAATGTGACATGTTCTGGAACTGCCGACCATAGATCGGCTTTCTTCCTGATGCCGCGTACACAGGCACCATATGGCTACGGCAATCTTCTATCGGGTGTGAATTCTGATGCCGAAAGGCGAGCTGAGCAACAAGGGTTTTAACGAACGTTTTACGCGGCCAGTATGTAGGCACGCTTGCAAAGGTTGTGAGAGGGAAGCGCAGTGAGCTGCTGAATGTGCGCTGTTACGGTGTTGACCGAATCTAAATTTGTGAACAACATGAAAGGAAACAAACGTGTCACAGAAAGTTGCGAATATTATAGTTAGTTATTATAGTTATTATAGTTATTTCCCTGTTAAATTTGGGAATGAATTGTCGATATTATACTCCAACGCGAGAACTAGTTATAATGCACGAAAAAACTGCCCTCGTAAAGTAAAAAATAAATGATTGCTCAAGCTTTCATCCTTGTCATATTGCTCCCGAGTCTACGTGGTGCTGGAATCCTCCCTGGCTGCGACGATGTAGTTCTTCTTAGGGTGCTCTCTCAAGGCCGCTTTAAATGCCTATAAATATTTCTAGCAGCGCCGTCATAATTTGTGTTGAAATATGATGTCTTGAAAAAATATCTGGAAGGGCTTCAAGCCTCCCTCCGTGTGCACTCGATTCCTATGAGGAAAGATGAAGCCTTCCGTACAGCCAGCCATCTTGCACCCCTGTCCTCTTCAGGGACGCGAGATGGACCATTCACTCTGCATCACTTTCTGGAGAGCATACAGTGTAAGAGCGTAGATTACCGTACACGGCGAACTAACAGCACAAGGGTGATGATGTAAGTATCGCCTAAGATATTAATTCTAAAGCCCGAGCAGAACTCGTGAGATTGCTCTATGTCAACGTCAACACCCACCCTCTACACCCACTTGGTTGCACTGCGCATGGCTGGTTTAGTCGGGACTGCAGCAATATAAAATTATTTTAACACATCGTATGGCGAATCATTTTCCCTGCCTAGTGTAAACTGCGCGTACGCGATGTAGACATTATGTTGCAACACATCGCACAAACGCTTCAAACTGTTTTACTGACGTGTGCGGGTGTGCAACCATTTCATGTACACACGCCAGGAGATGTCGGCTTTAGAAAGCAGTTTACATTGTAGCTGTAGTGAAGCATTGCGTTTAGTAGAAAACATTTATTCCCTATTTCAGGACCCCAACGTCCACCGCAGTTGCTCTTGCTCCCACAGTTCCTCGGAGTGATGTTTGTCTAGTTCGGGGGGCCTGGGACTGGAGCAGCCCCATGTTACATGATATGTTGTTGGAATCCCGCCACACCAGGGGCAGATGCTGTCATATCTGTCGGGGAAGATGATGTGGTACTTGTGTAGGTTAGGAAAGGTGTTAGTCTGTAGTTATCGCCATTCCCTCGCCTCTGCCGTCGTTAGCTTACGGTGTGGTGGGGGATAGACTTGTCTTTGTGTTCGGAGAAGGAGGAGGTGCTCGCCGTACGTAGAGGGGAGAGGGGTGAGATCGGGGAGGTTAGTCGCTCGGTTAGTATATCCTCGAGCTAGACTGTCCGCGGCCTCGCTTCCCTCGAGCCCCTCGTGCCCAGGAGTCCAAGTGATTTGGTGCTTGCATGTGGAATTTTGAACTTGTGGGGTAGTCAGAATGGGAGCGACGGAGTGTGGAAGTCTGCCAGAGAGGAAGAGGCGACAGGCGGACTGGGAGTTGGTAATAATTTTTAACTCATTTCCCGTAGCATCGCCGTGCTGGATTGCGAGGGCAATTGCAGCAGTTTCTGCTACTGTGGGAGAGCAGTTTCGTAGGGAGGCGCTGGCGATTTCCTTGAAATTGGTGTCCAAGACGACCGCCACCGCGTTTGTTGAATCGGGGTACATGGCTGCGTCGACGTATACAGCATGTTGTGCCTGTCGATGTGTGCGGCGCAGATAGTCCACTCGCGCCTTTCGTCGTCCCTTTTGTGAGTACGAGTGCATGTTCTTCGGGAGTGGAGCTACATACACGCGAGTTCGCAGAGTTGAGGTAAGGTCTCGGTTGTCGTGGACGGCGCGTATGTCAGCCGGGGAACCCACTCTTTCCAAGATTGCGCGTCCAGCTTTGGCGGTGATGAGGCGTTCCTTTCGCGATGCTAGGACGGCTTCTAGAATTTCTTCTGTTGTGTTGGTCAGTCCCAGGTCCTCGAGGTGGCAGTTGGCCGTGTACATCGGGAGGCCTAACGCATGGTTGTAGGCGGTACGGATGATGGCATCTGCTTTGTCTCGCTCATTCCCCAGAAGTGGTAGGAATGGGAGACCGTATTACAGGCGGCTCATAACTAGAGCCTGTATCAGTCGAATTGTATCCTCCTCTCTCTTGCCTTTTCGGTTGCGGGTGATTCGCCGAATCATGCGGGAGATCTGGAGGGCAGTTGTCCGGAGACGCTGTAACGTGTGGTTGGCTTTCCTGTCGCTCTGAAGCCAAAGGCCCAGGATGCGGATAAGAGGGACTTCCTTTATTCTCGGCCTTCAAGGTAAACCTCGATGTCGCCGGGAGATTTGTAGGCATAGCCCTGAATGCGGATAATTTCGGATTTGTCGGGTGCGCAGCGGAGGCCGCAATTTGCTGCTTGTCTTTCTACG
Organism: Amblyomma americanum; assembly: GCF_052857255.1. Lineage (NCBI taxonomy): Eukaryota > Metazoa > Arthropoda > Arachnida > Ixodida > Ixodidae > Amblyomma > Amblyomma americanum. The sequence continues at coordinate 79,223,385 of NC_135502.1, forward strand.
CAATTGACTCCCTCTTGTAGGGTGTTTTCTTTGTCGGCAAGGGAACCCCAGGTGGACCAGATGGTAATATCATCAGCGTAGATAGTATAGCCTCGAGTGCTTTTTCCATGCCGATCATAGCTATATTGAAGAGGAGAGGAGAGATGATAGAGCCTTGGGAAGTGCCTTTGTTGGGTGTCTGCTCTGTGCCGGAGCGGACATCTCCCATGCCAATCGTGACCGTGCGGTTGCTGAGAAAGTTTTTGATGTAGTTGAAGGTCTTGGGTCCGCAATCGAGGGCGTTGAGCTCTTTAATGGTGGCGTCGTGAGAAACGTTGTCAAAAGCGCCTCACTCCGAAATCGTGACTATCCCAAAACCAGGCAAACCACCAAGCCTGGAAGCATTACGACCCATCTCCCTCACCTCTTGCCTGGGCAAACTATACGAGCGCGTTATCCAGACCCGCATTGCGTTTAGATGGAGCCTTGTTGCTCACTAAAGTCCACACACTGGGGAGGCTATTACTGGAACACAAGCGCATCCCTGTGATAGATAATTATTAGCCTCCCCTTTGTATCGGGATGGTTGCAAGTGTCACTTAAAGGTGCACTAAAGAGCAATCTGAACTCTTCTTTTTACCGCGGTAACTGGATGTACACGTTTTGGGCGTTCTTAGAAACTTCGAATAATTGTCCTGTGCGGCCGATTGCCCTAATTAAATCGGAATAAACGTCCCGGCTCCCGCCTTTTTTTGAACTCAACGTGGTAGGTATAGGCGGAGCCAACCAACGCGTGGAGTGCCTTTCATCCAGCCCAGTGGCAGCTTCGCTTTCGCTTTTATTTAGTTTTTAGTTTTCTGTGAATAAACAGCTTCGTTCACATACACCATAACCGCAAATTAGGCCCACGGAAATGAAAATACATGTGGACTCTTTGATTTACGTATCGCGCCACCGATGGTAGACCGTCAAGCCGCCACGGGACTAGCTGACTCCTCGGTTGACTCCTCCTATCTACCGCGTTGAGTTAAAGAAAAAAAAAGGCGGGAGCCGGAACGTTTAATCCGAATTAATTAGGGCAATCATCCGCACAGGGCAATAATTTGAAGTTTCTAGGAATGCCCGGAGCGTGTAGAGTTCCCGCGGTAAAAAGACGAATTCAGATTCCTCTTTAGTGCACGTTTAACATTAATTCTTACTGTGCTCAGTATCTTTGGATCAACTGCCAGTTTCTTTTCCGTTTCTTAACTGCTCCCTTGACACACTTACTTGTTTCTACTTTTTGAAGATTGAGCATGTCCTTGCTATTTCGGAAGCCTAGTTTTCCGCGGGTTCCTGCGACGGCATCGTACACTGAGTGTTGGAGGGTCTCACACTGGATAATAATATGTTCTATCGTTTCGCTGTCTTTCATGCAGCAACAGCAAACTTCATTCGTGGTGTCAAGTTCCTGCCGGTAACACTTCGCCCTCAAACACTCAGCCCTGGCGTCGAAAAGTAAAACACTCCTTTTGAGATTTTCAGAAAAGTTTTCCCTTTTAATCACAGATTTAGCCATCCTATAGAGCTCCAACCTCGGTTTAACCGCTGGCAACATTTTACGCCCTCAAGCGGAATTCTACTTTTTTTACGGCATGTTTCGTACATGTGTCGCTTACTTTTGTTTTTGCATGTGTCTCTATGTTATATTAAGCTCCGCTCTTCCGCTGCGCAGCGACGTCGCGGGCGTGCATGGCCGGCATTATTCACACGTGCCGACACAAGAAATCGCGTGCGAGTGGATAAAAAATTAGAAATAAAAAATCGCTGCCACAAGGTTTTGCCAAGCGGATTTCTGCCACCCAACTGCACGGCGCCCGCTTATCGAGGCTTAAGCGCAGATTTTGTTTTCATTTTACCACACGCAGGTGCTTCGTCTGGTGTTTTTTTTTTGCTTTCCACAGACAGCAGCTGTATACGTCTTGGTCATTAATTTTTACTGCTGTCTATAATTGGCGCATCTGCCCGGCTCGCAGTTGGAGTCCAATAATTAATCTGCAGGTATATTAAATTAATTTCTGAATGCTGTTAAACTCAATTCAGTTTATTTCTGAAGAAATTTAGCTGGCGATTAACAGCTCAGAAGGAAAAGTATGATGCAGCTTAGTGCGAACTGGGATAAGGGATATATTAAATGAAAACAGGAAAGTTCAGACAAAAGCAGAGAAAAAAAATTGGCACTCTGTCCTTCCTCGAGAGGGATCATCGCATTTTAGAAAAAAAAAAAATGGTCATTTAGCCCGGTGGTACTTCATCTGAAAATTGAAATCGTCTGCTTTATCCGTGCGCTTTGCGAGTAGAATGGTCCCTTTCGCTTTTATTATCACCCTTACACTGCAAGGAGACGGGCATTGTTATTGCTGGGGTTTTTACCAATTATCAGGGCACTTGGCTTCGTTTTTTTTTTTCTCAGGGCTTAGGAGCGCTATGTTCGTGACGTCCTCACTATGTTCGTGACGTCCTCGCTAAGAGTTGAACTTCACGACCCAGACCGCTTAAGCAAAAAAAAAAAAAAATGCTTCCCACCAATCCCATACATCTATCCAATCTTCTCTACCAAAGGATTCGGGCAATGCTTTTCTATAATAATTTTATTCCGTTAACTTCAATAGTGGTGCTGCATAAAACGAAAACTGCTCTATCTTCCTTTTTACCTTTTACCGCCGATGTCTGAGGACGCACATTTCAACACGTCTCCCCCCGACGCAGTCAGACGCGGCGTTAGAGTCCAGACGCTGTGTATATGTGCAACCTCTGCAGCGTCTGTATATAGGCTGGGGAAGTCGCCGCTTTAAGACGAATCTCCGTACATCTCGACTTTGCCCGTTCCTTTGAAGCGACAGCGATGGTTGTGCCACTCTGAAATCACCCCCTCTAATGCCCTCCTGAGCCCTGTGACGAGTCCCTATAGCAACTTCGCGATCTACGATTCCTCAGCCCGAGTAGTGCTGATGACCGAGGCCCACCTAGGCGCCATTGTTTTACTGTGCAGCTGTACAGCAATCATAATTATCATTCCCGCTGTATTGATCGGGGTTGGTGTTCTAAGGCTCAGCCTCATCACGTGACCAGTCACGTGACGTCCCCGTGAGAGCGCAGCCGTCTGTGCGTGCTGCCCGCTCGCGGATCACGTGACTATTGTCCTCTCTTGGTAAACGCAACTACGAGCGCCCCCCTCTGAGGACTAGAACGGTCAGACAGAACGTTTGTGGGATGCAACAGATGCCAGGATGATGCCACACTGTTCGCACCGCAAAATCACAAATCGCAAAAGCATCCGGCTGATGCGCTAGCCAATCGCACTAATTAGGGAGCATAACCAAAGATTCATATTTTGGGCAGCCGGTGACGGTTGACAGGCGGTGGAGGGCGCCGTTCATCGTGGACGGTTTCTCATAGAGCTGTCATAGAGCTGTCACTGTGTATCGGCGAATGTCCGGACCCCGTAGAATATCTGTTACGGGTCCAATTGGACTTATTTTTGGAAATGTGGCGGAGAGTTTGAAGGTTGCTTCATTTCCACCACCGGTTGGCCCGGTATTGCACTACCTCCGGGATCGGCCTTGTCTTTAGCGCGTCTTTACTATCCTGTCTTTCTATCCCATCTTTGAGCTCTCCTACTATCTGCACGTGGTAGCGATTGTGGCTCGGCTTGAGCCAGTGAGCAGGCCTGTACACTTTCCTTTTCTTTCTTCCTGGCAACAACAGACATACAGACAGTCACTGTGATTTGGGCTCCGGTGGCCGTTGCGCCACCTGGTCCTGGGGACCCAAAGGCCATGAAACATTTCCAAAGAGCTCCGCTTGGTTGACTACCGCTGTGCTCAGGAGCAAAGCCTAATCGGCGGCGAATACTTGCATCGGCGAGGTTACTGCTTCGTGGCCTACGAAATCACAAGCAGTTCGCTGAGATCGAGATCATGAACTGACAGTAATATTTACTTTTCTTACTTCAAAAGTCTTACTTTTGAAAGTAAGTGAATGTCTATGTGCCCAATCCGTTCTGCGGCACAGGCCGCCCATCATAGAGGGGAACAGCAGCTGGCTTATTTCGGCTACGCGGAGCTCTTTCGTGTGTTGCCGAAATATGGGGACCATATACGGTACTTCTTGCAGTTATTAGAATGTGGCCGACTACGCTGTTATCGAAATTCCGCCGACCTTTCCGGGAGTCGAACGAGAAACTCATCCGCTGGTAAATGCAGGATCATAGCGGCTGGTTGAAGGACATGCTTGCGCGACACGCTCCGACTCGTTCATTGGTGTTTCGTTCAACGCACTCTGGACCAATCTCCGAGCAAATTTATGAGTACAGGAACGAGAACAAGAACGGCAGCAATGATAAGAACAACAACCAAAGCAAGAATAATATGATAAAGAAGGAATTGGGTACCTAAAAGAGTCGTACTTTGAATGTCATGGCCTCTAGCCTTAACAGTTGTCCCCCCCCCCCTCTCCCTGAAAGTGTATACAAGGCTAGCTTTAATAACGGCCTGGAGACAAACTGGAAAACAAATATTTGAGAAGCGTTTCTTTGTGAAAATAATTGTGATTATGTCTGTCTTCGTGTCATTCGTTTAAATATGTATTGCTGTTGCTTGAAAGCGAAGTCCCTCTTTCAAAATTACTTTTAGTCCGTTGTCGCGTTGCTCCAATTCATCACCAGCAAACGGTGTATATGTTCAGTACAAAGAGTTGAATGCTCTGTCCAACTCCATTTCGGTAATTCGGTACCCTAAAGGATATTGTTTTGAATTAAACGCCCCTCTTCTTGCATGCCCTGAGCGGAAATCTTTGAAGACGAAAGAGGTTGAGGATGTTGCAGCTACTGGTGGGGTTAGCCTTGCGGATTTTGCCAGCAATTGCTCCACCGTAGCTGCACTTAAATGCTGCATAAGTCAGCAGCTCCTCCTCATGTAAAGCTAACAGCCTATAATACCCCCATAAGGCCCATCCTTGAATACGGCACCATCATTTGGAGCCCCCATCAGTCTTACCTCAGCGAACAACTCGAAAAAATTCAAAATAAGGCCCTCCGGTTTATTTATTCCTGCTACTCACGTCATGACAGCGTATCTTCCCTGCGAGCTAAAGCGCGTCTCCCTACCCTTGCTTGTCGGCGACGCGTTGCTTCGATGAAGTTTCTTTTTATTCTTTACAATGATCGCATAAGACTTGATAGAAATCAGTACATCAAGGCACCTTATCATCGTTCGAAGCGATTAAACCATGAAAAGTGCATCAGGCCCATCCCAACGTGATGTAACACATAAAAATTCTCATTTTTTTCCGTTAGCCATTGTAGAATGGAATAATCTGCCTCACGAATTCATGGACGACGTCTCTCTTGATATCTTTTTGAAAAACGTAGAGTCGTTTTTTGAAAAACAGAATTTACAATAAAAAGAGCAAAAGAGCATCGTGTTGACCCGATTGTATCGCTTCGTGGTTTCGTCATTCTCCTTTCCAGTGTTTTGAATGCATCGAAATGAACGTGTATAGCAATGCGCATATCCTTTGACCGTTGATGATCTCAGCCTACTTGCTATGGTCTTTTCTACTGCAGGCGCATGTTTTGTGTCTCGTGTATGTTATACTGGATATGCTATTGTTTGTATAATTGTCCCATTATTTTGCCCACTCCTGTAAGAGCCTAACTAGGCTTACAGTATGCTTAAATAGAAATAAAAAATAAAAACAAAGCAGGCACACACCTGACATCTGGCTGATCTGCATGGCTCTAAACACAATCACCCACAGCAGTCAGTAGTCAGCTCCTGCTGTCACCATGAGGAGTCCAAATCCGAGTCGCGAAGATGAAACTCCTTGTTGTCTTTGTGGCTAAACCAGTTTCCCGCTTTCCTCCTTCACAACCTCAGCGGAGCACATATCCGGCTACTCATAACGCAAATAAATTCCACTTAGAATGCGAATGGAATCCCTTACTACTCTCTTGCACCATTTCCTTACTTTGAAAGACTGTGCCTTAAACAAAATTGTGTTCTGATCCGTGATACGCCTAGATTACTGCACCGCAGGAATCCATGCTAGCTGTTCGATACTTTGATATCAGGCATACTGAGAGGGAACAAACCAAGGAAAGTTGTCGCTAAAGAAAGCTTATGCACTTGTTTGTTACGTCACTTGTAATCAATTATCCGGCGTTGCCGTATAGTGTTACGACATGCCTGTTTAGAATCATGCCTGTTTTCGACATCTTGGTGCAAGCATTTAATTTTATTCACTTTACGCACAGAACAACCCAACCAGACACAAAAAAATACCACGCTCGAACAAAAAAAAAAATGCGGACACTACAAGTACGTGCAAGCGCGAAAAAGAGTACGTCCGAGGGGAACTACGAAATGCGTGTTTGAATACAACAGAGAACGCATCGCAAATAAAGACACTGTGCGCGTTCTAAAACCATAAAAATCCGCAAAGTTTTCAAGGATTCTCTCTTTAGTCTTCTCGTCAGGATATTGTGCATTCAAAAGCTGATATTATTTATCTCTCGTACGGTGTCTTTTATGTAATTCTTCGCTTTAGTCCTTGTGCTTCTCTGCGTACGAAATTAGCCCGAGATGTCAGCAAGGCTATTGTTATTTTCTCACTAGCTCCAAGATAACTATTACATAAGCAAGTTCTCTTTGCATAAGATTCTATGATCAACATGGCGATGGCAGGGGGGTATTGGGGGTATTCGTGTTGCTCCAGCAGTCACTTAGGCGGGCATGGTTTCTGCGAGGAATAATTTTTTCCGCACCTATTTCTTTCAACTTATTTTTGTCTGCACGGGGCGGTGGTAGTGACCCAGATTGGAGGCAGTCATTTTCTCGAGTTTTACACAGGTGAAAACGTAGCCCTTAAATGCAGTTCTGCATTTATAACACCTCTTTGCTGCTTATAGCGGGCGGGAGTATCTTTCTATTCCGACTTTGCTGGATAGAGACCGCACGAAGTTAGCCCCACCGTAGATGGCATTTGTAGCGTAAGAGTTTTCAGCGCACTGTGAATTGATTCTGCCTGTTAGAGCTGTGCCTTATATCTATGAAGAGCCGCTCTTGTTGCTTAGATTGTTGTATTCAGTGCTGTGGGTGAACATCTATGCAACACTCTGCTATAGTCGGGACAGAATCATCTAAATGTTAATGATATCTAGAACTTTAATATATGTCGTGATCATATATGGGGAGGTAACTGCTTAGTAATGACGCTTGCTACTCGTTGTTGCCGAGGTGAGCATGGGTCACCGAAATAGATTGAAAAGTTCCCAATAGGGAAATGTTCAGTATTCAGATTCCTCGCATGCTCGTTTATTGCGAGGAACACACACAAATCACAATCACGTGCTCAGATCCACAGAATCTCATGAGTAGCAAAGCCTCGTTTGTAACTAGTCTACATTTGGCTCCCCCTGTGTTAACACTCCTTTGTCCGAGTGTGAAAACACCTGAAGCACGAAGAAGTTGCTGTCGATGTCCGTCAAGCCGCAGAATCAAGTTTTAACTTCAGACACGCTCACTGTCCCTTTGTTTGTCTACGGGCGATGCTAACTTTGTCATGGCGAGGCGAAGTGAAACTGTTGTACGAGGTTTCACTCTACCAGTACTCTTCCTCGTACAGCAGGCATGTTGCGCGAATGTAGATGTGTCAAGATAAAAAAAACAACAAAAGAGCGGTAGCATATTAACGCAGTTAAACCCAGTACTCATGCGAAAGGATGTGTTAAGCTTTGTTGGCTCATGGTTTTACGGTGCTGAGTCGTCGGATCTGATCGAGGTTAAGCTGATCTGATCTGAATGCCGCAGATGGAAGTTGATGAAGATGACGATGTGCAATGCACAGCGCGACAGTTGGTTGCAGTTCAACTCGATCGAGTGATTGGCTGTGGCGACAGCCTATAGTGCTCTCGTGCAGTGACCAGCGAAGCTGATCTGTTCGCGCCGCCGTGGGTGCGAAGCATAGTCGCGGCAATGTAGATTTTATTTCTGCATGTTGCTGTGCTAGGTTTGGCCAAGGTCGCCCTCATGGTCATTCTCCCAATGGCTACAGCTGGCGTGACGCTCCTCCGAACTTACTCGAGCTCACCCGACTTTCTCTGAGGGTACAAGAGTTTTGGTTGGGATCGCGTTGAGTAGCGCTTCCGCACGAAAAGTGAGTTGGAGGGTGGTTCTTACTTTAGCGGGTGCATGCAGGGTGCATGCAAATCTGAGAAGACGGTTGCGTGTGCATTTCCAGGGCAGCTCAACTCGCGAAAAAAAAATCCCCTTTCAGTCAAGCGACATTTCCTGCGAGTCAGACATCCTGCGGATTTTTCTAGAAGAGTGTGTCATCGGGCAAAAAAAAAAAGTAAACCGTTAGACTTGTGTCAATTCGACACGAATAATTCCACTGCCTGACGCCAAGTGTTCCTAATCTGAAATTTTGTATCTTTGTTTATTCTGGTTTGTAGTTGTGCTATACTCGTAGCGCACATGATAGAGTAACGTTATACTGTCAGAGTATACTGACCTCTATCGACCAGTTTCTTTTTGTGGCAATCGAAACGTCCTTGCCAAAATAAACATACAAGGTATTTGGACTAAGCAACCACACCTTTATTTAAAATAAAGAAGTGGTTGGGCAGAGAAAAACGACGGCACAATGAGAAACGTGATTTTTAGGTACAGGAACGCCGCTTTCCCGTGGTAGTCGGCGCCTGCAAAAACCGGCATTACAGACGCGACGACTACCCGCCGACTATACTAGGCGTGCAGTGGCAGTAATGAGCGTGACATCTGCCGAGAGACATAGGTTTTAAAACTGGAGTGCAGATAATTAACGTGGTTATAAAAATACATCCATAAAATAAGGCTGCTCGTATCTGTCCCAGCTACCAAGAACCGCATTTTTCCGGTAGCAGCACTATCAGTGGCAGCGTGGCTGTGAGCACACTCGAGATCTTCGTTTTGAAAACATATTAAGAGATGACGAGAAAGGATTTAGAAACCATGCAAGAAACGGTGACTAATTGCAATAAGAAAATAATTACCGCGTCTGAAATTTGGTCCAGCAAAACTAATAATCTGTATTGCGTTCAGTCCTACTCATTAGGTGTATATAGTTTATCCACCCAGGCGACTTAGCTCGATAGCATGTTGAGCTGCGAAGTTTGAACACAGCACGGCGGCGCTGTCAGCTCTGGCCTGACTTTTTTACCAACTTAAAATATATATGCCTCGCAGAACCCCGAGTTTTGCCACCGCTTTTGCAGTGATAGGAATAGATTTAGAAGAACATGCCAACATTTTCATAATCGTTCACAGCAGTAGTGTGCCCCTTTAAGTTAGCTCTCATATGCATGCACTATGGTGTGACTAATAAAAGAAAGACTAAAAATAAAAGGGTTTCGGCCCGTGACACTAAGTATAACGGGCTTAATTCAATTAAAATGAGAAAAATAACAAATAAAAATTTACAACTACGAAGTCGTATGCATGCATACTGCCGGCACTGACAGCAATCAGCAAGCTCTGTATAGTTAATCTAGTATAGTTAATCTAGACATCAACAGCCAAATTCCAAAGTCACCGAGAAGAAACCGCGGCGGATTTGGGCTTATCGGTAGTCAACAAGAAACACAAATGAAGCTTCGTTTCCCATTTGTGCCTTGCACAGTTTAAACTCAGATAATATCGCTGATTAATTATACCCCAGAAGGAGACACGCGGAGATCAGTCTCAATATAAATGATAAACCTTCAAGACCACCGTGGTGATTTGCGGTGGGTTAATGACGTGTGCTTGCACTCATGAACCGCACGCACAAGGGCTCGCTCGCGCAAAAAATATTGTCGAAAAGTTCCGGTAAAACACAAATCTCGAGTTTTGCTGTCAACCCAGATGCACCTGAAGTCATCATTCAGATAAAGCGAATGAAAAATATACAGCGCAGTAAAGATATGCCGAGTCAAGCAACGTGCCTGTTTGTGCTACGCGCAACCGGTGTTGTGTATGAAATTTATACTTTCATGAGGAAAACCCTGTATCGAGCCGTACGAAAGATGTGCGAACAAACTGAATACTTGAAAACGCGTCCTTGGAGCCGAGAAACTGCAAGTGCCGGGAGGTTTTCTCATTTGTTGTAGAGTATGCCGGTGCCTATCGGAGCTATTAAAAAAAGAAAAAAAAAAGAAGAAAACGACCAACCAATCCAGCATATTGTTAATTAAGGTAAGAGAACTTGCGAAATCTTCGAATCATAGAGTGCAGTAAACCGCGCGCAGGTGATTGTGCTTCTTATTAATAACGCGATGAAGTTATTGGTCCCGTGCCGCAGAAAAGTCGGCGCCGTCGTCGCCTTTCGCCGTGAACAAAATATCCAAAAAGTAGCAAATAACTAACAAACTTCAGCTGGAAAGGCAATCGGGCTGGAGTGCTAATCGAACCCAGGTCCTTCGGATTGCGAGATGGGCGCCACGAAGGCTCGTTGGTTCGAGCTCAATAAAGATGGACCTACTGAATGCGTAGTGGTGTTTGATTTATTAACGTGTCTTAAAGAAGTGCACTGATGCGTACATGAGCAATTATGACTTTGCTAATTAGAAGCTAAGTAGTTGTGTGAGTTTTCAATAGACATTTCAAACGGGACCGGGTACGCTATCGCGTTCTACATTTAAAGCCGATGCTTAAGCGTCCTCAAATTTTTTTGCCTTCACTCTTTCAGGGATCGACGCTAGTGTCCTGACCCGTCACGTGCCTGAAAGGTCGGAAAGAAGAAAAAGGTATCGTAAAAGAGATAATCGTTGAAACATCATTATAGTCTGAGCAATCTTTTTCACTGGACGATATTTTTATGCATGCATCTTTTACCAGTATTTACTGTGTCGCCTTGCTACGTTTGTCAGTGGCGGTGGGTACAGGCTGTTGCCAGTTGCGCTTCAATCTGTGCCCTCCGCCGCTTCCTGATGCCTCTGTTTATCGACTTTTGCGTACTGTAAGGCATTACGGTAGCCTGAAACAAAAAGAAACGTGAATGGGCAAGCAGATTAATCGTTATATACAATTTTGCAGACTCGGCAAAATTAAACCTAATGAAGCTAGGAACTAGCACGGACATATTGTGGCGCTTACCTGCACGGCAGGTATTACGCAAGCTCTTGATTACGGCCGAAATACTGGCGGCTTGGCCGGCATGTCTCTTTTTTCGAGTAATTTCGGTTTTGAACTCAACAGTAATCGCGCCTGTTTAAATTTCCCACGAGATGGAAAGTAGGCGTAACTACGCAAGCTGCTACGAAAGCGGCTCAGAGTAATGACCCAGGCGTTGTAGCGTAGCGAGTTTATGCGGAAGCCCATTACAGTATGGACGAGCGCCCGTTTACGCAAGCGCAACCTCGTGGAGTGAAAGAAAATTGCGGGGAGTAACTGCAGGGCCATATTTCTTCATCATTATTAAAACTAAAAGGTTTATCGCCAGAACAATTACCGTCCCCTTTGTTCGTAACATCATCTGGAAATATGTGCTTCCGCCAGAGACTGTAAATCACAGCTGCTTCGGAGCTTTGCGATTCGCTTACGTGCCGACAACTCGGACGCGACGTGTGTTAGCGCGCGCTTCGTTATTTGGGAGGTTCCTTGTTATGCCTTTATTGTAGAACTTTCAAGAAATGCATAAAAGCCAAAATAAATGTGGGAGGAAGCCCGCGCCGAGCCAGAGGTTATCGCAGGCAAAACCAATTGAATATAAAAGAAAAGGGGCTAACGCCATGAATTAAAAAAAATTAGTAGGCATTTGAAAATGCTGCTAAAGATTATCGCCAGCCTGTCCGCAAAATTGAATTGATAAATAATGGATGAAAAATTATGTGAAACCATGCCGCAATCGCCGGTCAGCGCTAATGTTGACGAAAACGGTAAAGGACGAGACAGTATTTGCTGCGAAATATCTGCGGGCACGCGATTGTCTCGGTAACATCACCTACAAAGGACAACGCAACCAACAAGGCGAGAAAGGAAGGCTGCCTTCCTGCCCGCAATTCCGATATTTAGCTCACTGCCTTAACCACCTCCTGAAAAAAAAAAGGAAAAACCAAGCCACGTGCATTCCTATTAACAACGAGAATACATCACAATACAAACAAAAGTGCGCTTGGCAACATCGATCCATGTTCATCAATGAAAAAAATAAAATTAAAGACGCTAGGGGTGTATAATTAGTCATAGTATCGCGTCTATTTATGAAAGCAGCCCGAGCTTTCAGAGCGGTCCGTTTTTTTTTTGCGGTTGATTTCAAGAAACCCAACTAGTTTTTCTTATGAGAAAAGACCCTCGTCTTGGGGAGGGAACATTGATTTCGGAAGAGTCTTTTGCGACTCCTACTTTGAGCAGCAGGTAAGCACATGCTCAACGGATTCTTGTCAAACACCGCATGCGGAAATAAGCAAGATAATTTGACGTATTCCGCTAGGTTGTATGCGGTAAAGACGCACGCGTCTGTGTGTCAAAATTTCGTTGTCAGTCGACGGATGGGAAAGTCTACGTAAGCGCTAGTTACGCACCGAACAATTCAAATCAGAGCCAACTTCCTACAAAACACTGCACACGGAGTGTGTGTCGAAACATCAAGGCAGTTTCCTTTTTTTTTTCTTTTCGGGTACAGAAAAAGTAGCGTCCTTGATATTTCACTTGCTTTGTGGCAGTGAAAGGCATAAAAGTGGTGCCACAAACATTCGTGTCACTCACTTACTAATGCCCGTAGATTAGATGAAGATTTTAGAAATTTGTTCTCTACCTCCGCACCGACAACATGATTATGTTTAACACGCTTAGAGGCATACGGCGACTATTTGGTACTGTACGGGCCGCCATAGCCTTACGCTAGCACATAGGCGCCACTAGAGCCAGCGGTGCCAGGATCCTGTCCTCATGCCCCGCATCTCTCCCCTAAGGCCCCGCACTGAATCTGTACCCGTCTGAGAGCTGCACCCGGTGCGGATTGCTCTGGATGTAATGCTGAGGCGCGTACTGACGCTGATGGGTGCGAAGGTGCGGTCCCCACCAAAAGCACTCAATATATAGAAGAACTTTAATCGCGAACATGTTTGTGCTCTCTGAAATTGTTCGTTTTGAGATGTTCACATAATTGTCCAGAGTGCTCGGACGAGGCGCTTTGTTGTGCGTTTGTGACATTCGTGGCTGACTGCCGGGATCAATATAACTTTTGTAGCGATAGCTACATTGCGGCGGCATTTCAAGTCTTCAGCTTGGCTGCGCCGCCACGCTGTCACGTGGTTGGTCACGTAGCGCGGAGCACCTACCGGCGGCGCGGCGTCGTGGCTGATCACGTGTTTCGTCACCTGGTTGATCACGTGACCAGCCACGTGGTGCGGAGCAGCTGTTGCTGCCGGCGGCGCGGCGCTCCGGCGATACCAAGCCGCCACAGCTGTGCGCATGCGCCGTGTCAAGTGGGACGAAGATGAAGAAGGAACGCCCAGCGATCTACCGCTGTTCTAAATTTCCTGATAGAATCTCACCGACTGCCTTGCTAAGTGTTCAAAAATTTTTCTTTTCTATCAATTATTACATTTTGACTTAATCATTATTATTTAATCCCTCTCTTTATTATTATTCTTATAATTTTGAAATCAAAACTCTCATCCCTTTTCTCTTCATGAGGAAGAATTCACCGGTGTTGCGCTTCCACGTGCTTTTCCTTTTTATTAACTGCGTTCAGGTGAATAGCCACCCGAATCTTGGCCGATCCCCCAGTGTGGGTATGTGCCATATTTTGATAGGCTAACAACAACAACAAACGGAGCGGCGAAAGACTGACTTGGCAGTTCAACTGAGCAAGTTGCACTCGGCCAGCTGTAGCTGTCGCGTCACTCCAGGTTTAACCGGAGCTAAACCACCACCAATTTTTTTGATGTATGCGAAGTAAATCACGATCCGTGCGAATGGGCATTACCGATAAGGCGTTGTTTCCAGGCATATAGGCCAATTGTAAATGACGCTTGTGTACTTCCCGATGCGCCTTTCGAACGGTCTAGACACCCGTCAGCCGTATCGTTTGCCCCGCTCTCACAGTCTTTGCCTTACTACCAGGGAATTCGGACATGAGTTCATCATCTGCCAACACTTTGCCCTCGGGCGCTTTCTATGGCCATGTTAGCATCTTCATCTCTCAAGAGATGATGGTGTTGGCGTAACCTGACGCTTTGCGACCGCTTTGATGTTCCTTGTGGTATGCTTGCTTTGCCTTACATTCAGAGCCTAGCTGTAACACTGCAGCCCTGCGGACGCTTAATAGATAAGATTACCGCGCTTCGGGTATTCGGGCAGCAGCTGGTACTGGCTGTTACGAATTAAAATACAAGGGACAGCTTTTGCGGCAGCAAACTGATGGCCACGCCATCTACGAAGTCGTTTGTGAATAGCTCGCGCTCAAACTTTGGCCGGTCTCTTCGGAGAAAGAGTAGGAAAACCATTGAGATTCGAGATAAACCGCAGCAGTGTAAAGGTCTGCTGTAGCTGCTGGGTCGTGATGTAAAGGTCTGGCGCCCCGAGCTGCACAGTTTCTGGGTCACAGGCGCAGAACTAACACAATGAAGAGCGATGAAGTGTGTTATCTGATCAAGCGCAATCCTTCACTGGAGTCATGCTTTTCTTTCTCCTAATTAGTTTCATACGTAATGCGAGTAATTCTAGCCCTCCATTACTCAGATGATGAATGCCGTCGTTATGCACTCCAGGTTGGTTGACTATACGGCGGGTGCCTCAGCAATTCCTCTGTTTGTTTCATGATCCCCATTGCCTGGAGTCTACATGTGTTCAAACCTGAATGCGGAGGTGCATATGGAGCAGTGGGCTGCGAGTTTAACGGGACCGACAATGTCTTGGTAAGCAGCGTACAGTCTCTCATCCGGACACTTGCCTGTTTGCCCGAAGTACACGATTCCCTTAGCTGTAAGCTGTATTGCACAGACTGCTGCAGGTGTGCAAAGCACAACAGTGGCGTTTTTATAGGCAGCTGGACGAGTTGCGAGCCAGCAGATATCCTGAGAGCCTCAATTCTCCAGCCGCTGAGAAGTTGAACCAGTGATGAAGGCTGAAGCAATAAGACACCCAGAAAAGGAGCCCAAAGTGGTCTTGTCCCAATAGAGTGTTTCACACGGGTTCATAAACAGGGCCGTCAAACGCAGCGTTACACAGCATTTTTGACCACCTAAGCAAACTGCTGCCATGACTTTGTTAAAAGGTCAACACAAAGCAGCGTGACCAAGAGAAACAGACGGCTTGCGGCATAACACTCGTTAACGCGTTCGCCAGTGGTCAGGGAAGCGTGGTGTACACGCGCAGACAAGACAGGGCTATCGCTTTTCTGCATAAGTGATGCATGGTCCCCGAGACTGCCCTTAATTGTTATCAGCAGTTTAGATAATAGTGCCCTCGGTTGCGGGCTCATTAGCACAAATGGGTTTTTATCCGAGCAGTACTAAGAATAGGGACCTCATCAAGAGGATTTTGCGCCTTTATAACGCAAAGTACTCTGATTGTCATCTTTATTGTACGGCTTGTACAAATATTCCCCTGTATGTATTGTGGCCTGCCTTATCTGCTGACGCCTGACATATGGCGACAGTGCCAGACATTTATATTGCAGTGCGACGTAAACATGAAACAATATCTACCGTGTAATCCGCATTCATGTGTACAACAATGTAACCACCTTTATTTGATGAGGGTTTGCATCAGCTCCCGGCTTGCAGTGCTGTTTGTCTGTTGTATATTACTACATCGTTTATTTTGTTGCGCGCACTGTTCATTTTCTGCCGCGATTGTGCTCTATGCGTACGTACCGTCTTTGGCATAAGTGACCAGGCCGCTTGGATTGCTTCTCACTCATATAGCTTAGCCTTTACGGTTTTCCTAAAGAACAAATTGTCTTCAAATGTGAGGACAAGGGTTTTTCCTTACCTTACAGAGATTTAAAGTCTGAGGGGTGGCATAAGCAGTGCTTCACTATACGACTGAGAAGCAAACCGTGAAGCCTGGTTACTTTTGTGAAAGGCTGTACACTTGTATGGCGCCGATATCTTCACGGATATATGGCACACAACTGATCGTTGGAATATAATATAATATAATATAATATAATATAATATAATATAATATAATATAATATAATATAATATAATATAATATAATATAATATAATATAATATAATTAATATAATATAATATAATATAATATAATAGGACCGAATGTTGAGGAAAGGCCTGCCGTTGCGAGAGGTCTACAATGATCGGGAGAAGGTTGCACCAAACACTGGCTTGAAACTTCACACGTTGCACTATGTCATCCGTTCCCTGCCTGTCGCGGAGATGCCTATCGTAATTTTACATCTTACATCTTACTCTATATTCACTTTGGAGCACCTCTACTTCCATCCGCTTCACTCGGAGTGCTGAAAGCTACCGCTGAGCCCACCTATAGTCTCAAACAAAACGCCGCCATCCATCGACAGACCGCAAAGGTGTTGCTTTGTGTCTTCTCCAGCCCATGCTTGACGAGTACCAAGTGACATCTCAACAGTCGCTGAAGGGCGACTCGGCGGGCTCACCTTCCACATCCATCCGCTGTGTATACATCGTGTCAACAGCGGTCATTCACCTTAGTGACAAGCCGAGCCTCGCGAACACCTGTGTTTCATCCGCGACCGGACCACGGCAGACGATAACGCCTCGGGTGGCTCGGTCCTTCCCTGCAAGCGGTATAAGGAGGATAAGGCCTGCACCGAAACGACTTAAAAGGAAACACCGCGCGTGTTCCAAGAGCACGAGGTGTCCCCGCAGGCTACAACGAGGGCCGCTTTGTATCCTGTCTTATTATCGCAGACGTCTACCGAGCGCCCCTATAGCTTCTATCTGCTTATGACCCTACTATACCCTCGCGAATGTGTCCGTCTCTTTTTCTTCAATCGGCTGTACCCCGTTTTCGGTATACGTGATCTCACTAACGACTGGTAACTGCGGCTCGGAGCGGGTAAAGAACTGAGTATTCAGAGTGCTTTTCGATAATTTTGCGGAGGGGACCGCGGAGCAAAAGCTGTAATCCTCCTCCTTTTATTTTTTGTCTTCGTCATCGCAGCACACACGCACGCTGTCGCCGCCGCCGCCCATGTCGCATTTTAGGCGACGACTCTAGACGGCTTAGGGACTCCTTTTTTTGGCGGCCACATCGCGAGCGAGGCTCTCATTCGAGTCTGTGCGCAACAGTCTCTCTCGCACCCATTTTTATCTCTTCTTTTTTTCTTCTCTCGTGTCGCGCTCATTCTCTTTTCTCCGATTCTAGGAGCTTTTTTGTCGCTTCCAACTTCAGGAAGTGGAATCGCGCCAGAGAGAGAGATAGACCATACTCGTATCCGAGTGGCGGCGTCGTCGGCGGCGGCAGGCCAATCTTAACCTAAGCCAGCTAGCTAGGGAAAGAGACCTAGACGCAACAAATGGCTCTTTTCTCGAACTGGTTTGGAACTTCTTTGCGGCGCTCGTGACGACCCTGCCAGATGGGCTAGTAAAGAGGGGGAGGAGGCAGAGGAGATGGGGGTGCACACACACACACACGTACGGTGGTTGCGTTGGGAGGCCAGGTTATATCTTGTCTCGCTGGGAGCTTGAGCCAAGGGGAGGGGAGGAAGGCCTGTGCTGGCTGCGTCTCTCAGGTGGTATCTTCTCGCGAGAGTACGTGTGCCTGCGCTGAGGCAGAGGCGAGGCTTATGCAAAGCACGCGTCGGGTCGGCCTCCTTGGGTATGCGTTGCAGCACCCCTACCGCTCGCTGATAAACGGCGGAGCTGCATATGGGGCCTTTGGGGCCAGCGCGCTAGAAGGACAACGGAGGAGATGCCGGGGTCCCGCGTGTGGCACTCGCTGTGAGGCGCGTCCGGGGAGAACTGTTGCGCGCTGTTGCGCCCTACTCTCGACGCAGCTCCGTAGCGCCCGCGCCGTCGTGTACTGGCGCTGCTTGGCGTCGTCGACGAGTTGCGGAGACCGATCGCGTCGAAAACGAGGAAAAGAATAGGAGCACCCGGGTTCGAACCCGACCGCGGCGGCCGCGTTTCGATGGAGGCGGAACGCAATGGCGCCCGTGTGCTGTGCGATGCCAGTGCACGTTAAAGATCCCCAGGTGGTCGAAATTATTCCGGAGCCCTCCTCTACAGCACTTCTTTCTTCCTTTCTTCCTTCTCTCCCTTGTTTACTCCTTTCCTTACGGCGCGGTTCGGGTGTCCATCGAGATATGTGAGACAGTTACTGCGTCGTTTCCGTTCCTAAAAACCAATCTTCAATTTTCAAGAAAAAAAAAATTTGGGAACCCGGCATTGCCTCGGCCTACCCGCACCGCCTCCCGAAATGCGTACGTTCAGGAATCTATATTCGTCACGGACGTGCCAGCATCGTCATAGTATACAGAGTATAGCAGAGAAAGTAGGGTATATGGTTGGTGAAGAACGTTCTGAACAGCTGTTTTTCTTTGTGTGTGTGATGTATGCCTGAGAGCTGCTCACTCGTTCTGGGCGATTCGGAGCTACGCCCCGACTCTGCTGCGCGCTGTTCGTTTTTTTTTCCTTGAGGTCCCTCATAACTTTCGCGCACACCTTCCGGTTGAAAATGACCGCGTTGTCGTTCGAGCTGACAGCGTAAAATATTACAAGGTCCAGGCTTCTAACGTGTGCTCAAAGAAAACAAACGGTAACGCAGACGCTACCATTCTCTGGATGCGTTTCGCGCTTTTAGCGTCAAGACAGGAGCCGATGCCGGACTGACTAAAGACGGAATGGACTTTCTAAAGTGACTCGCCTGAGTCTAAAGAGCTGTTGAAGTCTGCTCAAAACAGTGAGAGCCCCAAGAGGTTATCATCGGATAAAATATGAAGGCTCCGGTCTGGCATGGTAAGCGGCAGACCGTCTTGTCGCAATCTCTAAGGTGGCGCTAGTAATTAGGATCGTGTAACACATACTGAGTTGTAATCTATACGAGTAACGATTTACCGGATGTTTTAATGGCGGCGTTCCGCATCGGTGCTTCGGCAATTTGACGAGGCCATTAGGGATAGCAAATGTGCTTGTCCTTTGCACTCTCGAGCTTTTACGGCCTTTTAACTGCCTAGAGTAACCGTCGTTGAAGTTATTAACTCCTGCCTCTCCTTGTCTTGACACGTGCCGGGAAAGCAAGGAAAAAGCGATAACCATTTAAGTGAGCTGGAAACCAACGACTGAGAAACAAGAATAAAGAACAGTAGGTACTGCGACAAAGATTCGGGATAGGCGAAATTCTAGAGGCCCGTGTACTGTGCGATGTCAGTGCACGTAAAAGAACACCAGGTGGTCGAAATTTCCGGAGCCCTTCACTACGGCGTCCCTCATAGCCTGAGTCGCTTTTGGACTTTACACCCCCATAAACCATAAACCAAACTTAGCGTGTTGGGGCTTTTCCTGGAGATTACAACTTTTTCCTGAAATTAAACGCTCTCGTTGCGTAATGTTGTAGCTTTAACTATTCTCCTCTTCCCATTCCCTAGTGCAGAGTAGCAGGCCAGATATTTTTCAGGCCAACCTCTCTGCCTTTTCAAGCCAATAAACCCTCTGTCTTAACTATTCTGTGTGGCTACGCAGTTCGGTATTTTCTGAAACTAAACGCAGAGAAACGGCAGTGCTCTGTGAAAAAAAAAAGAAAGTGCAGACTGGTTGCTTTCCTACTCGAGGCACCAAGAGCGGTCAGAAGACTTCAGCGAGCGACAGCCAAATTAGAATGACTCACACTCAGCAGGAAGTGTCTTGCTACAGCACCAAGGCCGCTAATATGCCAGTGCTTTCTTGCAAAGCTAGCGAATAAATATGGCTGCACTCTCTTGAAAGCTATGACTTCCCTGGCGTGCACATCCCTGTATTGCAGCTGTAGTTCATTCAAGATGTGCAAGAAATATGAAACAACTATAGAGCAACAACAAAAAACTAAAGTTTCACGTGGTGTTCGTTTGCGCCTCCCGGCAGCAAACTCCTTTGTTCCAGATGTGAAGGCAGAGGCTGACTTCTACTTCTTGCCCCACCACAAACGAAAAACAAGGCTTCATTATCGTAGACAAAAGAGAGAAAGCAACAAAGACACCATCTCCCTTTCTGCAAGCTATTATCTAGGCATTATTAGTCATAGTTTTCAGTAGTTTTGTTTTCGTTCCTTTCTAGAGCCAAACTTTGCCTGAATTTAGGCGCAACAACGGGCAGCTAAAACCCCGTTTAAAAAGACTATTTTGAAATAGCTCCCTGGAGGAACCGGTAAAAGAAGAAAGACAAACAGTGAAGAATCACAGAGAATCACCGTGTCAGCGTCTCCCAATGCAGTTTAACACCCGTGACAGACTTGCACCACACGACAAAGGGGTCCCAGGAAGACTCTTTGTGAAAGGGACACAAAAGCAGGAGGAATGAGTGTCTCGTGGTTGCCAGTATTTGCTGCTATTTTTGGCCCCGAGAAAGCTCTGTGCCGTGCCCATGCTCTGCGAACGAATCGGAAAGAGCTACGTTGGGACCATTTATCACGAAAGATAAATATACATTTCGGCGCACAAGCATTAGACCTCGGCGCTCAATGTGCCGGAAAGAAGAAACTAAGACTGAAATTGGTGAAGAAATGATGACACTGCACGGAATAAGCTGACGGAGGAAGCTTGTGTAGTCTCGCGGGGGTTGCTTTTGAAATATCCCCTCTTTCGCTTACACAGAGAAGGAATAGCAGGATGTACTTTACAAAGATAAATGTTGCTTCACTGTGACAACGCAGGAATGAACTCAGAGGCGTTTGAATGGGCGACTTGGGATACACATCGCTCAATTGATGAACGTAATTTATTCATGAGAAGCGAGACATCAAGAAGAAACCGATTCCATCACTTTTCTCGGAAAACAGCAACGACCGTAACGATAAAAAATTGGAGAAGACACTTAAGCTCCCCCTTAAAGGCATGACGCGATAGGGTAATGGGTTAAAATTGAGGGCCCCTTGTGAGTCTCGCCCCTTACAATACAAGGCGGAGTCCCTCATTCCGGGACCCCGTTGGTCCTGACCACTGCGCAGGTCCGCCAAACCAGGGCCTGTTGGGCCGATAGTTCCTGGCAGCCGAGTAGAGCCGCCTCCCAGTCCTCTCGGGTAGGGGAAGGGGTGATGGGGGGGGGGGGGGGGGGAGAGAAGGATTTCGCCTGCATGCCCAAACCATTGAAAGGTGTCGGCCACCTCCCCACAGACTGAGCAGCGGCCGTCAAATGAAGAGTCAAAGTGCATGAGAACCACTGGGCACAGCAGGGTGTTTGTAAAGAGCCTACGGAGAGTTTGTTCGCCAGCTTTACCCAATCCTTTCATAGGAACCGGGTAGCGCCGGTGTTCGGCACGATAGTGCTCAGTAATGTATTTAAAAGAAAGAAGAGGGCTGTGATCTGGGTTAAAGTGCTCTCTAATTATTCCTAACAAGTGTTCGTAGTGTTCAGCAGTATGAAATGAGGTTGCGTTGCGTTATGTAGTGCTGAAAGAATAGATGGGTCGTACCTCACCTGCAGTGCGGCGAAAGGAATTCAGGCAGGCTCATCACAGCATGTAATCGCCATCAGTCCCCAGGCTGCGCGCCCTGCCAGTTGCAGCATTTTCTATATGTCCCAAGCATACGAGGACATCTTCACTTTACAAACTATCTCGCAGTGGTCGTAGACCATTATAACTTTATGCCTGTATATGCTGGGCAGCCGTGATTATCTGCCAGTCGCTTGGCGTACCACAATAGGTCGGCGAACTCAGTCGCCACTTTGCCGCCTTCTGAGCTGGGGCTACCGCAGTTGTCGGGCTTCTTACCTCCCGCCGACGTTCTGCCGTTTTAACTTGTTTTAGCGGAGCGACGTTCGTGCTCTGCCAATGCGCGCTGCGTTGGGACACCTCAGACCTGAGCACGTGTGCTCCCGGTCCCCAAGACCGGGTCAGTCCCGGTCTTGGGATATCGACGGTTGCCTTTTCCTACCCTGCATGCGCTCAGTCCCTCTCTTTCCCACTTCCTTTCTCACAATTTTTTTAAACTCCCCTTTTCACTTAAGAGATATGTCGCGTAAGCAACCAGCAGTGGACCCGGACGGACATGCTTTCAAGCGCTTGTCCCGGACCCTTGTTGGGCTGCGTGGTGTGTGGCTGGGACCACTGCCAGAGAGCAACGGCAGTTTGTTTGTTTGCATTTACTTTTCTCGCTTTTTGTGAGTCTCGGTAAAAGGGGACTCAACAGGGCAAACATAAAATTATTCACGACAATCACGGGGCAGCTTACTTCCTCTCTAATGTCGTGTCACGCAGAGTGAAATGGGAGACGAACCGCCAAGAATGCTTCCGTCTAATTGGTAGCGAATGGCGGTAGGCGAGAAATTACGATGGGTAAAGGAGTCAAACTTTGCTTCTTTCGCGGACATATACCAGTTTCTCTAAGTACGTGAAAGACATTAAACACCGTGCGCGGTAAATTTTCTTGGAATAGCTTCGGTCGTCCGGACGGCTAGTATGGGTTACTGTTTGGTCTACATCGTAGCGCACCTGTGATGTGCCAATGCTTGGTGAATAAATGAAACACCTGTTACAGTGATCACCGCTGTAATGTGCAAGCATGGTCATGCTTCTTGGAATTTACCTTTCCAGCGCAGTTTTATAAAGCTCACTTGGAAGAGGTAAATTTCGCTCTCGCAATTATTAGATGACGTGGTAAAGGTTACTTGAAGTGCATTTTGTTTTCTGAGCTTCATGACAGCGTACAGTCGACACAAGATCATACTGCAAACGTTTCAAAATGTATACAAGAAATGAAGTAGGCATTGGAATATCTAGGTAGGACGCTTGTTGCTTGGAACAAGACCTAGAAACAACAAAGATGGGCTTACGTGGTATTCCTTAGACAGGACGAATAATTAAGACTAGTGTGAGCACAGTGCGTGACCCTCGTCTTCATCTGTGAATATTCATCATCATCTCGCATCTTCGTCTTTGGGAGGAGTGGCCGCCATATTTGCCAGCGGGAATAAAGAGCTCGCTTGGTCCACAGTCTCACACTAGGAAGTAACCGACACTCATGGAACGCCACTCAAAGAAAGCATATTAACGCCGACAATGCAAGCATGTATTCATGGCTCGATATACGGACGTTATATACGAGCGCGCGCGTATTTCATCCCCAACCCGAGAGATGCATATCGCGAGAGCGCTTGTGGGATAAAGCTCGCGGTGCGCCCCCTCACGAAGGTCGTGTCTGGCCTCACCCGGTGTACGTACGGCGGCAGCGCTCTTACGCTTCTCGGCTCATTAATCAACCATGCAAATAAGCTGCGGCTGGGAACGAACAGAAGACACATTTTAGCAAAAGCTGCCCGCTTATCGACACCGCGGAACAAGATCACGGGCCCCCTTCCCCTTCCTCTGCCGTTGAGCCTATAAACAAGGGTCGACGCGCGGTTGAAGGGACAGGTCTTGAGCGGCTAGAGAACTGAAGGCTGAGAAGAAGGAACAGATGGCAGCCAAGTAAATCCGGGACACGTGCGATGCCGAGTGCATAAGGAGAGTGCTCTTTTTCTTCGACCATTCCGTTTTACTAGTAGAAGGCAAACCAAAACTCCAAAGGTCTTCACCGATTGTAAATCGCGATTGCGAGGAAACTGGTTTCGAGTGACCTGGCTCCCCCTTCTTGGCTGCTGCGCGTCTCCTTGGATCTTCTTTCTTTTTTTTTCCCTCCTCCTTATCGTGTTCTTGGTTTAGGCTCGGTAGAAGTATGCCGATGCCGAGATTCGAGTTTGGAACAGGTTGAAACTTGGGCGAACAGCATGGGCTGCCGGGCGATGTGTATAGTGGGCAGTCTTGGCATGCGACAAACTGCTTCTTTGCCCATGGAGGAAAATAAGGAAGGAGCGGCTGCTATCAAAAGGGCCGTGCCTCGCACGTCCTGTGTCCGCCCCGGCCCTTATCGAGTTACGAGGTTTGAGGAAATTCAGCCTGTTCAGCGATAGAGCAGCATAAAGTTCAGCCTCGACCGAAATACGCTCTGTTAGCAAAGGAATCAAAACAGCTTCCTTTTGTCAGATGCAGGAGCGCTTCGTCTATAGAGGGCGCTTCCGGTCGGCCCTTGAATTGTGCGAAAATGAAGATAGCGACAAAGAGATATACGGTTATGAGTGCTTCTTAATGGCGTCTGCAGCCATATAAACCATCTTCAGTCTCGTGGGATGGTCGACATTGATTAAATGAGCGCGGAAAAGGACGGTCCATTGTTATATAGATGCGAAACGCGTTTGAAGAGCAGTGCGGAAGTGATCCATTTTTAACCGACTAGAAATGCGCGCACAAAATGTAACACATACTCGCACGTCGCGAGAGTTTATTCGTCGCGAGCGTTATGAAAAATCACAATGCCACCTGCTACAAAGTTTCCATCGCATTTCACTTTGCCTGGCAGTACGTGTTTTTGTAGAGCGCGCATCCTCGAAAAACAGGTCAGGGCAGCTGGGCAAAGCGAGGCTTTACATGTGAGCCCCCCCCCCCCCCTTTTTTTTTATGCTCGCGATTTTCAAAAACCAAAAATAGAGTATGCGACGCAGTGTTTGGTCGCGGAAAAGGACGCATGAGCAAAGGTGAACCGGTTAATTCTAAGCTCCTGGCGGACGCCAGTGAAATTAGAGCGAAAAAAGCCACATAGAACCTGATATTGTATAAAACACCGACAGTATCTACAGAAAAAAGCTGTATGATAGAAATAACCTCATCTGTCTTACAAATGTCATACGATTTGTATGGCATTGTGGGACGTTTGTATGAGAAGTGTATAATTTTGTAAGAATGTAATACATTGGTATGAAATTTGTATGTTAATTGTATGACATACGAATGACCAGCATGTGTGAGGTTAAGGCATCATACAGCTTCTCTCACTGTGAAGCGAACGAATTTCTGTGCCGTTCATGTATTCTTATAATGGTCGCAATCAATAATTCTGGAAAGTATATTTGTTGCAATTCATTTCTATCCGAAGTTCGCTTGCGGTAGGTATTAAAGTAAGAAGAGATAATTCTGAATTGTTTGC
Organism: Amblyomma americanum; assembly: GCF_052857255.1. Lineage (NCBI taxonomy): Eukaryota > Metazoa > Arthropoda > Arachnida > Ixodida > Ixodidae > Amblyomma > Amblyomma americanum. Next base: position 79,248,526 of record NC_135502.1, read on the forward strand.
TTTCATGATGAAGCAGGAAGCAGAGAAAGGAAATGCGTATAAGCTGTCTTCCTCTGGGTGCATACGGTTGGTTTTTGAGGAAAGGAAGGACGTAGTGACTGACTACTCAGTGGATACCTCTACTGCACACTGGGTGAAGGGGTGAAGGTGTGATGATGAAGGTGGGATGATGAGGATTTATTGAAGGGCAGTGTGAAGGTAGGGGAGAAACTGTTGACGTTGAGGCTATTGTGGCCTCGGGATCGCCCAATGGAAGTCATCGCAGTTTGCGTGTGAAAAAGGTCGCTACCGTCGATACTTATTTTACTAGCCGTTCTTAGCTTATAAAAGCTCAGTCTTCACTGCAACAAGCTTTTTTTTTTTTCATCAGGTCACCGTAATGAATCGATGTACGTCAACTTTAAATTGTGCTGAGTCACATTTTAAGTGAAATCCTCCTCCTGCCTTGAATTTAGTTTAGCAGCCATTATCTCTCTCACGTCATAGCGCTCCTCCTTTCCGCACACGCGTGCCACTTTTGCATTCTGTGCTTTTGCCTGCTGACGTTCACTAACACTAACAGCCCCTTTACCATTAGCACGCCCAAATTGATTAGCATATTGCTACTGACTCCCATGCTTCGGCGTACATATCTGTGCTCGGGAGCAGTGAGGGGTTCCTATTAAGTTCGCGAACAATCTAAAGTTATATACCCGCGAAGGAGCCCATAGACTGTCACTTTCTAATGACCAGGGTCGTTCAGGGAGGCGCACCCTTAGGCGCGGTTCTGTGCAGGGCCGTCCATCCCGGGCCCATTATTCTCCGCTACTCGCTGCCTGTCGCTGTCCGGATGACAAATGCTCGCTCGCTGGGCGGATAGAGATAAATATACCTGTGTTTATGTATGTGGGCCGCGCCACGCCACACCGCGCCTCGCCCCTGCTGTTCATCTTAGGCAGCAGTGTGTAATCAATCTCTCTTGACTGGCGGTGCTGAGAGGCGGCAGACTGCGGGCGAAACGCCTCGGAGGTGTTTGCTGCTTCTCACTCCAACTTAGCAATAATCGTATTTTACGCCTACCCACCGCCCCGCGCCTGTTTTGTTTACTTACAGCCCACAAAGCTCATAGCGGAGCGCGCCGGGAGGCTGCTGACATCCACTGACGTTACACTTTCTCTTCCCGACCTACGTGCATCTCGAGGCAGTTCAGAAAGGGACGCTCGCATATGAGACTTCTTCGCATTGTTAGCGTGTCAGGTACATTATTGGGGTTACGCTCTAAACACGAATTAGTTTATGCAGCAGTAAAAAGAGATTAAACTTCACTCTAGCACACTCCGTTTTCGGTACAAGGTATGCTGCCCAGGCTGCGGGTAGATTTCTACCACAAAAAAATACGGAATACTTGCGGGTGGTCACGGAAACTGATTGCCTCTTCAAAACATGCGAAGTTCTAACAGTTACGAATATTTTAACCGAGGTTTCAATCTCCTCTATTTGCCAACTTCAAGACCTCCAATGTCGCCTGTAAAAGCCTCCTCACATGGCTAGCTTCATCAAGTTACCATGCTTTTGCAATGCAAATGTGCCTGTGTCGCCAAATGTAGGCATTCCGTATATTTAGTGTACGAAATCTACACCAAGGTTTGGGCGTCGTAACCTGCTCCTAAATAGGAGTGCGCTAAAGGACGCATTGTTACTACTCCCATATAGACTAATTCGTGTAGGGCCGAATGTAAAGGGGCAAACAGGTGGCCCCGTCCTTAAAAAAATTTCTTTATGCAGTCCATAGACTGCCCATAGATTTCTGTCTTTTAAGTCCACAGACTCTCTATAGACAAACCCTAGAAAACTGTCTATAGGCAATACAAATACTATAGACAGTCTATAGACAATCTATAGATTTAGGGCCATACACTTTTAGTAGACTTCTGTCTATAGACAGTCTATAGACTATGAATAGACAGTAAGAAATATCTATTGGAAGGCAATAGAGTGTATAAGAAATCTATACATTGTCTGGAGACCATTTTTGTAAGGGCTGCCCCTAAAAACGAGAAAAGATGAGTAAGCAAACTGAATTGCGATGCATTTTTTGCGACATTGTAGGTTTAAAAAGTGCATTCCTGCTCACCCCCCCCCCCACCCTTCCCCGACAGACCTCCCCAAAAGCTACCCGTAAACCCACCGCTTGTCTCGAGGCATTGGCGTCTGAGCCGGCAGTGCGAAGCTTCTTAACCTTTCCGGGATCGGTTATTAGGCTGCTTGCTTGCTTTTCTGTTTTTTTTTTTCATTTCTTCAAGCACGCATAAGCTAATCAGAGCAATCCGCTTCATGTTCGACATGCTCTTTTTGCAAGCTATTTATTAATCTAAAAAGGTTTTTTTTTCTGTTAGACAAAACCATGATACCGTGGCATGAATGTAAGCCACTTCCCCCTTCCCCACAACTCCTCACCATTCTTCAATGTTGTCCATAGTGCAGTAATCTTGCATTTAAAATTGGCTACGGCCTCTGTATAAGAAATAAAGCAAAGTTTAAAGAGAGCGACACATTTTCTTGTTCACTGCTTTAGGACGGCAGGGAGAACTTTTCTAAATAGGGACATTATAACACAATGCAAGCGAATATCTCTTGTGAATAAACACAATCTGCGCTCAGTCTTCCGTCTTTTTCCTAACTATTCTATAGGAGAGGTTTGCGTGTCATTAGAAAATGTCGTTTGTTGCCAATCGGCTCAGCACACAGAGCGCTGATGGTAGCAGAACGATAATGGCAAATCAACGAGCTGTAAATTTAAGTGCTGTCTATTATTGCTTTTTATGTTAACTTTCTTTTCTTGAAAGGAATTTTAAAGTTGTCTTTCTTGGATGCATTATTTCAAGTGGCTCAAGCAGTTGTGACTGCGATGGCGTACTTCGCAAAAACAAGTTTCGCATTGGCGTGAAAACTCCTAATTCATTTAAAAGCTGCTGCATATGGCCTTGTGCGGGCCAGCTTTAAATTATTCCCGCAGGCTTATCGTCGTGTCACTGCGTAGTTTGTTCCTGTTTGCCTCCCTTAAGGCTTGCGTAACGAATGCCAACTATCTCGTGCTGCCCGAAGTGCCTAACGCATTGATATAAGTTGGCATGTAGCTAATAGTTATAACATGGAAGCGGAAAAGCGTTCTCATATCAGCGCGTCCGACTTTGGCACGCAACCTGCCTAGCTGGAGCGCATGTGTCGATAATAAATAACGGATTGAATAATTTTTATTCAAGCCTATCGCACGAGGGGGAGTGCGCGAGGACGATTGCAAATAAGAGGGAATACTTTTGCTATCTTCGTGAAAGAAAGCTGAACACGCAGAGCTTAGCCAATTTTCGATAGTGTCCTTGTGTTTTTCATCTCGAGGAAGACCCGAACTAAGCGCACTTACGCTCATAGCGAGGTAACCTCGGTGAGATGTTTGTCATGGGGCTTGTCGAGCGCTAAGCAAGAAACGTGTGTGAATTCCTTTTTGCGTGGCAGGAGTACGGTTATGTGTCCGGTGGAGACAACATGGTAAGCCTAACAGATCTGTGGCCGACAACGTCGAAGACATTCTGTTTTTATAGCGAAGCAGACGCAGGGGGCGACTGTCGTAAAGAAAATATGCGTGTCAGTAATCGTGACATCAAAAATACGGCAACTGGCTATAAAAACGGCTGCAAAGTGGTTATAGAAAAACGGCTATTATGGGATGACCGTTAATTTTGTGCCGCCGCTTTCTTGTGAAGCTCAAAAATTTCAGAGAAGAAAAGGCCTGTAAAGTGTCTCCACACCGCTTTGCTCAGGATGGTAAAGTGCTTACAATGAAAAGAAAAAGAAAATAGCTGGCAGCGTCTGAAAAATGATGTGGATAAACAAGTCTACATATAGTACTAAAATTTGAGATTTATGATTAAGTGTCTCAAATGTGTCACGTACAATATGTGACGCTTACATAAGTAAGGGTTCCATTATGTCATGAGATCCAACAGCGTTGTTGAAGAATGGAAAAGACCGCGGAGGTGGCAGAGTGAGCTGTTGTAGGAAGCTGTAAACTTTGCCACACATATATTAATACTCCATGTAGATCATCTGTTCTAACTAGTTGTGAAACTCTTTAGCGAATGGCTTTACAAGATATATGGACCCTGGCACTAATATGTACTTTTAGCATCAAGCAAGGATAGAGGAGCTGGAAGGATTATTATTCAGCGCTTGTCACTCACTTCAGAAATATACTTAAACTGGGTTTTTGCAGCACTAGCTATGGTCTCTGATGCCCGCTTACGACGTTTCTGGTAACGTAGTCCTCGCTGCTCTGACAGCATTTAGAACGCAGTAAGCGCAGTTGAGAGGCGAGCCGAACAGAACAGATCGCATCGTTTCTACCATGCGGGCGTGGCAGTTAAGTCACATCGAATAGAAGTTATCCCCCTGCCACATATGTCCGCTCTATTTTCAGTGAGTCAATGATAATCGAACTCAATGCAGATCGGAGGCTTTTCACACTGCCACTCTCAAGCGAAGACGACGAAACTAGTGCATCCTTGTGGAACGTTTTCAGTCAGTCTCCAGGTTTTTTCTCTGTTTTTGCATGTATACTGCGGGGATGCCGTCCCCCGTCATACGGCGATGGATCTGAACCCTCCTGGGTATCCGAATGGCCTGGCGGCTTCCTCCTCGAGTTCGTCGAGGAAGCGGTGAAGCTGTCCGAGCGACCCCGACAGCAATGACACCATTGCGTACCTCAGCGAGGCCAGCAGTGAGGACGGCTTTGAGGCTTATCTCAGCCGGTAGACCAAGAGAGGACTTCTAAGAGCGGATCGTCACCCAGTGAGTCCTCTGTAAAAACAAGTGGCAACACACCGGCACACACCGGCACACACCATCCTCGTCTTTCCTGTGCAGCCAACCGACAACATGAGGCGGCTTAACAGGCAAGTCGTCTCTGTAGAACCCGAGGCCCTCGTGCCCAGCGAAATCAAATACGTTCGAGTGAATGCGCAGAAGAACATTGTAGCCGTTGATGTCCACCATGCGGCTGCGCAGGAACCACTGCGGGCCATAACTCAGCTCGGCGGTTTATCAGTACGTACTGCTATCCCGCTAGGCGGGGATGAGTCCTCTTCCGGCGTAATCTATGGTGTCGACGAGGCTATCACGCGAGATGATTTGCCCATACTCGTGAGGCCGGCAAATGAAGGCACCGTAATTCTACGGGTATCACGTCTGGGCAATTCCCGTTGTGTGAAGATTTTGTGCCAAGGCGACAGCCTTCTATCACACGTGAAGTTGGGCCATATCCGTCATGCAATTCCCGTTGTGTGAAGATCTTGTTCCAAGGCGACAGCCTTCTATCACACGTGAAGTTGGGCCATATCCGTCATGCCGTGCGGCCATTATTCCCAAACCCCTGCAATGCCAAAAATGTTTGGAACTGGGTCATGTGAGCGGGGTCTGCGACAACACGAGAGTGTGCTGTTGTTTTGCCGGAGCTCACAGTGCTTAGTCCTGTAATGCACAAGTGCTTAAGTGTTACAACTGCGACGGGCCTCATGACATCTCATCTAAGAATTGTCCGCGCATAAAAAAACGAACGTGCCGTTCTAAAGCAAATGGTTCGGGACAATTCTACGCACCGTGAAGCTGCCGCGACTGTTCGGAAAAGGCGTTCTCGCCGCAAGAAGAACTCAAGAAAGTTTATCGCAAAAAGCAACCACATCGACGCACCCACGGCACCTCCTTCTCAACCTCCTCCCGAGCCGCCATGTCCAAGTGTGTCCAGTCAGCGAAATATTGCCAAGGATAGTCAGACCTCTTCGCGAGCGGATGATTGGCCAGCGCTTCCGCCGTTACGTCCTGCTGAGTCTCCTCAGCGCAAGCTCCCATCGCCGAGCTCACCTGTCGTTAGAGAAGGGCTCCCAGAGCAAGATCTCCAAGCACTTGTGATCCTCAGGATGGTGGTGAACGCCATTCGCCCTCTGATACAGAATGGCTGGCCAGCTTCCCACGTTTCGTGAGGAACTCAGGGGCGCTGCGGTCTTCCAGTAGAACGCAAGAGGCCTAAAGTCACGAATCGCAAGTTTTCGGCAATATGTTTTCAACAACCACTTCCCGATATTAGTCATCTGTGAACCTAACTTATCCCAGGCAATCAGGCTTTCTGGGTACGAGTCCTTCTTTGCTCCGACATGCGGGGAGCGCAGCGAAGTTCTGGTCTACATCCGCACCGACATAACTTACGTTTGCTGCCCAGTTCAATCCCCCAATGACAATCAGCACGTGTGTTTCGCAGTCAAAAAAATTATCCATAGAGTTCACACTGATTGCGGCGTATCTCTCCCCCTTCTTTCAATTGGACTGCGAGAGGTTGAAGACAATTATGGAGGCAACCCGGGCTCCTTGGATTATTAGCGGAGATTTCAACGCCCACCACCAACTGTGGGGAAGTCCTATAGTTAACGCCAGAGGGAGGAATCTGGCCTTATTTGCTTCAGAAAATGAGCTTTACGTAATGAATGACGGTAGCTCGACATACCTGCGAGGCAGTTCATACAGCAGTCGCCTAGACCTGACGCTAGTTTCGCGGTCTCTGCGCCATCTTGTCCAGTGGTTTTGTGATATGGAGACCCATGGGAGTGACCACATACCCACCTACCTCAAGATTCCACGTCTTGAGGCGTACGGCCCAGCTAAACACGCGCACATCGATTGGACGGCATTTAAAACTCGAATGGAAGAAGCGTGCAAAGAAGCCCTCACTTCCAGTTTGGAGGACATTATAGCAACAGCAATGAAGGCTGCTAGAGGCTTCCTCACGTCAATTAGAATGCGCACCGAATTTAATACTGAATTAGGCCACCTATGTACTATTCTTCGGCGTGCAGGAAGACGTTACAGACGGAACAAATGCGTAAGGGACCTCTGAGAGGCGCGTCGTTTGCAGAGGAAAATCAAGCTACGAATGGACACGCTGGCGGAACAGCGCTGGAAGTCCTTCTGCCAATCTCTGGATCCTCGAAAGCCCATGTCCCTCATTTGGCGGACAGTGCGGGGGCTTCGACCGCTTCCACAGCAAAGACAGCCTTTCTCTGCTTTGGCACTACATCAAAACCGTCACCAGATTGAAGTTTCAACTGACTTCTGCAGGACGATCGTGGGTGCAGTGACTACCACGGGTTCCCAGCGTGTTCTTCCTGCATCATGGGATTCAGCCATGGATGTGGTCTTTACTCGTGAGGAACTTGATACTGCCCTTGCAGAAAGTAAGCGTTCGTCTGCACCAGGTCCAGACGACATTACATATGCTGGGTTGTGCCACCTTGGCCACTACGCGCGTAGAGAGCTACTCAGCCTTTAGAACCACTCGTGGCAAGACGGAGTTGTTCCTCCCCAGTGGAAATCCAGTCGCATGACACCATTACTAAGAACAGGGAAATTCCCGCTCGACCTGTCATCATACAGGCCAATAGCTTTGGCCAGTTGTGTGGGAAAAGTCATGGAAAGAATGCTTCTGGCGCGTTTTGAGTGGTGCCTTGAGCACAATAATGTGTATCCTAATGCCATGGCGGGTTTCCGACGGGGTCGCTCCTCTAAAGACAACGTCATTGATCTTGTGTCTGCAGTACAGCAACAGAGACGCCAGAAGCGCATGTGCGCGACACCTTTTCTTGACATCAAAGGTGCATACGATAACGTGACACATGAGGCCATCCTTGATGCGCTAGAGGCTGTTGTAATCGGTGGACGGATGTATAGGTGGATCCGAATCTATCTGGCCAAAAGGACATTTTTTATTATGTGTGAAGATGGCTCCACACCCGTGCATTACATCTACCGGGGCGTGCCCCAGGGCGGAGTACTCAGTCCTAATTTGTTTAATCTAACACTTACAAGACTCCAGGAGTACCTACCCAATACCGTCGATATCTCTACGTATGCCGACGACATCTGCATCTGGGTCTCCTCTGTGACGCGTCTCCAGGTGCGAGCAAGACTTCAGAGGGCAGCAACCATAACTTCCTCCTGTCTCCGAGAGCAAGGTCTGAGCGTGTCAGCCGAGAAGTGCGCTATAGTGGCATTTACGCGCAAAAGTACGACTCGTTATCCGCTAACTATTGACGGCCATGCCATTGCCTATCGTGCATCTCATCGTTTTTAGGAATTGTTATTTATTTACTTATTTCGGTTATCCTCAGGGCCAGAGGCATTACAGAGGGGAGTGGTTACTAAAATAAAAAGAAACATACAAAGCAGCAAAGAAATTAGTAATACAGAAATGATGGCTCCTAGTAATACAATATTATCTAATGGGTTATTGATGTGCTGATTATTAGAATATAATATAGTACATACAGTGCATCAATACAGTGAAAAAAAGGACACATTTTGTTAGTGCAACAAAGAGAATCAGGTGGCCAACTTATACAATGTTATACAATATCAGACAGTACGTACAGTGCAGCAATACAGTGAAAAAAATGGCAGTACAACAAGCAAAAAGAATAAAAGAATCAGATGCTCCTACCTATACAGTGTTCTCTAATGCGGTCTTGAACTGTTTGTTGTCAGAAATGGTAGCGGTTGATGCGGGAAGGTGATTCCACTCAACAGCTGTGCGCGGGAGGAATAACTGAAACATGGCATTGGTTTTGCATGATGGAATTCCGAATCTGTTACTGTGATCTAACCTTGATGAAATGTATTGGGGAGGGGAGATCAGTTCGTCGCGAAGGGAGGGATGATGAAATATCCTGTGAAAAAGTGAAAGTCTGAGGGCTTTACAGCGAGATGCTAACGATGGCAAGCTAAGATTTAGTTCCATTGCAGAAATGCTGGCAGTTCGGTTATAATTGCAAAGAATAAAACGAGCAGAATTGTTTTGTACCATTTCTAATGAGTGAATTAGGTTTTGTTGAAAGGGATCCCAAACTGCTGCAGCATACTCGAGCTTTGAGCGGATCATTGACTTATATAAGAATAGTTTTAAGGAAGAAGGTGCCTTAGATAAATTACGTTTTAGATATCCCAGCATGCGATTAGCATTATTAATTATGAACGAAATGTGAATGGACCAAGTGAGGTTGCTAGTAATATGAACACCAAGATATTTGTCAGATGAAACAGGATCTAGAGGGGCATTATTAACGTGGTTGGAAGGTAGCTGACTAGAAGTTCTTGACACATGCAGAAATTTGCATTTTTAATATTTAATTCCATTGACCATGATTGGCATGAAATAGAGATAGCGTTAAGATCTGCTTGAAGAGAAGATATGTCATTTTCACTTATTATTTCCCTGAAAATCACGCAATCATCTGCGAATAAGTGAATATTAGAGGAAACACAACAGGGTAGATCATTAATGAAAATTAAAAAAAAAGAGGACCAATTACAGACCCTTGAGGTACGCCAGAATGTACTCTACTTGGCTGCGAGGTTGAGTCATTAGCATAAACAAATTGTGAACGGTTAAAAAGAAAGCACTCGAGCCAAGCAAGCAGTTTGGGATCGATGTTAAGTCGATTTAACTTAAACATTAGAAGATTATGGCATACTTTATCAAACGATTTCGAAAAATCTAAAAATATACAGTCGGCAAGTGAAGAGCGGTCGAGCATGACGTTTAGCTTATGCGTAAATGACAATAGTTGTGTTTCACGTGAATATGTCTTTCGGAAATCATGTTGCGATGCTGAAAAAAAAATGAATTAGTTTCGAGAAAGCTAGCAAGATTTGAGGCAAGTACATGTTCTATAATTTTACATGGAATGCAAGTGAGCGAAATAGGACGGTAATTATAAGGACAATGCTTGTCACCTGATTTATGGAGTGGGATCACCTTCCCGACCTTCCATTCAGCAGGCAAGGAACCTTTTCTGAGCGACTGCTGGAAAATCTTTGTTAAAAAAATTGAAGAGTAACTGCTCGTGTTTTTCAATCGGAATTGTTAGATTAGAATTTATCATGAAGCTCGCATTGCAGCATCGTAAAGAAAAACCTAATCTCTATCACACACCTGCTCAGATTTCTTGGCGGCAAATCATGGGGCTTGTCGATTCTATCAATGCTGCGACTTTACAGAGCACTTTTTTTGGGATTTTTTCGGTAAAGTGCACCAGTGCTTTCAAGCACATGCAAGACGAATTTGCGTGCCCTCGAAGCAATACAAGGTCAGGCACTTCGCACATACCTGGGTCTCCCTCGCAGCGCATCAACAGTTGCTACCGTTGTAATCGCCTAGGAGGACTACCCACTCTCGACGTATATAACCCTCGACACCCTGCGGATCCCCATACGGATTCTAACAGCGATTCCCCAGCACCACCTTGTGTCAGTGGCGGATCAAAGACCACACGAAGCGTTTTCAAAGGTCATAGAAGCCCACCAGTCGTCCTTCCCATCGCAGTTCACCCCGGCAGCACAGCCTTCCTCTGCGCTGTGGTGTCTGCGGGACTCGTGCGTGCGCTTTACGATTCCGGGCATAACGAAAAAATCGAACTTGTCGACACCGGCCATTAGACAGTTGACACTCTACCTACTCCACGCCGCATACAGTGACCGCACTCATGTGTATACAGATGGTTCGATCTCAGGTACAAGTTCAACCTACGCCGTGGTCATTCCTGCGAGACAGACCAGTATTATTCAGCAATATTCGCATCGGACAACCTCCACCTGGTCAGAATTGGCCGCTCTTCGTGCGGCTGTGCAGTACATCGATGCACAAACACTGCACAAATGGGCTGTGTTCTGCGACTCAAAGGCAGCCCTACAGTGTCTTAATTCTGCTTTACGCCATGGCGATCACGATCAACTCGTAGCTGAATTAAGACATCTTCAACACCAGGCGCAGGAAGAGGGTCATGACATCGTCTTCCAGTGGATACCGGGACACTGTGGCATTGTCGGAAACGACGCAGCTGACGCTGCAGCTCGAGCGGCTCACTGCAGTGCCAACATTGTCCAGATACCGTTGGCAAGAGCCGACGCAGCAAGACATCTGCGAATGCTTGGCCGGAAAGAGATCTTAGTGTCATGGTCTTCTCCTGGCAACTCCACATGCCGTCTGCCCCGCCTCCCTTACTTCAACTAGGTCCTCCGTCCGGCCTCTCCCGCTGCCATGCTACGCTGTTGTGTCGCCTGCGGCTGGGAGTGGCGTTCACAAATGCCCACTCCCACTTAATCGCAATGGCAGACTCTCCTGCGTGTGAAATCTGTGGCTGCGACGAAAATATAGAACACCTTCTTTGTAACTGCCCTCGGTTTCAGCGTGAGCGTGCACTCCTGGCTGCAACACTCCGGCGTTTAGATCCTCGGCCCCTTACCGAAGCCAATATTCTGGGTCCTTGGAGTAAGCCTTTATCGCAGAGGACAGGTTTGAAGGCACTTTTCAAGTTCTTGAAGGACTCGGGACTGAGTGCAAGACAATACATTTACAGACAACTGACAGTTAAGGATGAATACTTGAGTAGCGTAAGGGTTCGTGAAAGCAAATACTTTATATTACGACTGCATGCGACCTTAAATAAGCGCTAGTGCAGAGCCCTTGAATCAAGATTTAAGGTGGAAACAGATCTATTAAAATTCAATAAGCTTTCAATATAGGATATGTATTCTCTGGAAAACTGAAACGCGTTCTTTTGAGAGCTCTCGTAATGACGTAGATAAATTTGACCTGTTTTCTGTGGAACAGCGTCTGAAAGTAAGAGTCGTGACCAGGAATCGGAGAATACCGCCTACTCAATTCCTTGTTCTCTTCCCATTGTTTCTTTTGTACCTGTCTCCCCACTTGAGTACTACGGCTGTCTTTGTGAAACGAGCTTACGAAAGACACCATTGTTTGCGATAGCCCGAAGATGTAATTATTTTTGGCATGAGAAATTCCGCCAGATTTGCCTACCACTTGAATAAAGGAACGTGCTACAGAATTATTTTACTGCACAGGTCAGACGCTGCTCTTCATATTAGCTGAAAAATAAATTTTTAAGAGTTTGAATAGCATTCAAAAGTAAAAAAAAAGCTCAATCTTATAGTTTTGCGTCGCGAAGCACCAAATGTCAATTTTAAACACGAATGTACAACATTCAGTGCAAAGCATCACGATATATGAAAATTTTAACACTGAAACACCAGTATTTATCAGTAGGTGCTCTAAGCATCGTGGGATGAATCTTTCTTTTGACGATGAATAAAAGGATATTTTACCGGTTGACGAAATCTGACAGCGTTTCTAAGTATGAAGACGTGATGCGCGTATAACTTAATGTTTTCGGAAATATTTTCTGCGTTTGCTAGCTGATCCCCTAGCTCCCTCCAAAAAAAGAACAGACAAATAAAAATTGCCTAATCTGAGTGATGGAAAGAAATTACTGCTTCCTGCAGCAATCACGCAAAAAAAAAAACGGTGAGTTTGCAACGTATAGGCAGCTCTGCATATAGCGTCCGAAAAGGTCAAGGCAAGTGGTCTGCGCATTCGAAATGCGCAGACAAATTCCCAGCCCGTTGTGTTTATTGCAGATGCCATTAAAAGAGCCGTTTCTGTGTGAATACGCCGGAGAAGTCTTTATGCAAGCAAGGCGCGCTGTTTTCTTCCCGAAATAACAGCCGCACACAGTAGCAAAAATTTACCCTAAATTTGATCGCATCGACACAAGACCACGCACGATGATCACGCTTTCGTGCTTCCGTTGAGCGCTGTTATGCTGTAAGGCGCAACATATGTGATCTCATATATTGCCATACATAGAATATATAAGAAATGTATATAATGGCTCGGTATAAAACCTGGGGTGCACAGGCCTGGTTCAGTTAACTACCATGATGGAGCCTAATTTCGGCAGTGATTTTTGTGCCGTTTACGATAGATTTCGGATAGGCATCGACAAAGCCAGATTAATAAACGCTGAAACCAATCCTTCTAATATCGACTCACTTTCTAACTAAGCGCAAAGCCGTAAATGAGGGGGAAGAAGGCACTGCTCTGTGGCCCATATGCCACGGGACTGACCCCACCAGTGGACCGCCTCGCACGAAAGCTTCTACCTCAGGTCGCTTCAGACCCTCCTGGAAAAAAAATCACAGGGCTACTTAATCCCATTATGCGGCTGTTGATGCCTTTATCGGAAGTGCCGACATTCCGGTCTGGTCACTTCGCCTCCTTCCAGCCATTGGGAATGCTCTCGTATGGGTACGCTTCCCGCGTGAAATTCCGGCCAATTTCTCAATTCACGTTTAAAAGCCTTGGACCCAGATCTGAAGCTCCGGCTTCCATCCGGCCTACCACGACGTGAAGAAACTTTGCTGTGTCGCCTGTGGCTTGGTGTAGCTTTCACTAACCATTACTCGTTCTTAATTGGTATGGCTGATAGCCCTGCACGTGCCATCTGTCGGTGTGATGAGACTATAGCACACATTCTTTGTGACTACCCTGCTTACAGCACCGAAAGGCAGTCACTCTGCCGTGCGCTGGAGCGTCTAGATCCACGCCCACTGACAGAAATGAAGATTCTCGACCACATGGCCGCGTCGATCGTTGGCGGTGAAGGCCTCCAAGGCATTGCTCCGCTTTTTGAAGACTTCTGGCCTGTGACTTGTAGGCTGTGACTAACGAACGCTGACTTTTCGTAGTGACTCTCCTTTCTCTTTCATTTTTATCCCCTCACCCTTTTCCCCAAGTGCAGGGTAGCAAACCGATTTTTCTTCCGGTTAACCTCCCTGCCTTTCCTCCTCCTCCTCCTCCTCCTCCTCCTCCTCCTCCTCCTCCTCCTCCTCCTCCTCCTCCTCCTCCTCCTCCTCCTCCTTCCGTATGGGGACGTCTCTACCTTGCAGCCGTTGGTAGTGCTTCGTTGTGGGGACGGCACTTATCACCAGCCTGTGGGCGAATTTAATGACCGAAGAGGCGTTTTGGTCCCATGGGGATACTAATGTTTAAAAAGGACCGAAATCGGTTTGAAAACATTGGAACGTTTTGGTAGGTTGGCTAGAGTTGCTTTCGTGTTGCCTGGCTGACTTCTGCCGACAATGTTCAGCTTTAAGGCTGCCGTTCATTTTCTGCGCCTGCATTGAGAAGGACCCACCAAAATTTCCCTTTGCGTCTCTTGCACCAGTGTGTTGGAGGTGAACGGGCATCTGCGGATGCTGGCACCGCTGAAAGCGAGCAACACTGATGACTTGGATGGGAAAGCATTGCAAGATACAATTTCATATACTAATGCTTTTTATGTGGATTATAGTAATGTAGAGGGCCATGTGCACAACTTTGTCTTAAAAGAAATCAGGGAAGCCAACCAGGAGATTTAGAAAGATCATGGTTCGGCTCCCATAAGGGTTGCCTTGTTCACAATCTGTTACACAAAATTGCAAAGAAAATACTGAACGTTCACAGATTGAGGACAAGGCCCCTGTGATGGGAGCCGAAACCTAATTTTTGTAACGCAGCTGGTAGATGCCCGTGCTTTCTCAATGTGTTGCCCCAGGCCAGGCGGGATTTTGTCGCACCCTCTACTTCAACGACTTCGCACTACAACTTCACCTTAAAAGCGCTTTTTTGCACCAAGTGTGCAGTGTGTGAACGCAAGGCTTTTGTCCGCAAAACACAGCCAGCTGCGTATTTGAACAGAAAGCGTGGTCGACAAAGGTGGTAGACGGGTCTCTCTTTAGGGTCATCTATTTCAGCGAGAGAGACATAAAGAGAAAGGAACTTTATTGCGACGACACAACAGGAAGCGTTGGTGCGCGCCGACAGGAAACCTGAACGGCAGCTCGCGGACGACTTCCGCAATGCAAATGCAAATCAGACCTTGATGTTCGGCCAGTGGACGCGTCTAGCGATCAACTGCAGTTTATGGACCAAATGTAGGCTACCGATAGGACCCTGGCCCCAAAGGCTTACTGCGCAGTCGAGAGGGGGTTGCATTCGTGAAACAAGCTGATAGCAGTATCAAAGCAAAAGCGAATTCTTGCCTGCAGCCGCGTCTGTGGAACATTTGCGAGGAAAAAGAATCCCGGAATCTTTAGGTGCTGTAGAGGAAGTTCCATACGACTGTAGGCTAAAGATGGGATTCTCGATTATCCTTGCTGCATGAATTGCGACCTTATAATGACGTTATCATTCGGTGGTGTTCCGTTATTAAAGTGCAAAGATGCGCTACTTTTTCAGAAAACAGAGATAGCGCACCTGTTGGTGTGCATCTCGCCCTCAAAAAATTTCTCTAGACAGTCCATAAACTGTCCACCAAATTCTGTCTATAAAATCTATAGGCTCTCTATAGACATACAGGAATACAGGAATACAGCAATTTTATTGCAAGATATGTATATACAGTACATAGCGTGTGCCCGCAGAAGCGCAAGCGCTTGTGGGTGGGCCACGGCAGTCACAACAGCATGCGGTCAATACAAAACGCTGAAATTGCACAATTTACAATGCAAAAAAAAAGAAGAAAAAAATTAGCAATCACACAAAGCCGAAATATTACATATAGTTCAGTCAACAAATTTAGCGATTGATAATTATGTAACGCAAAGAAAATCTGGAGTTAATAAATAGAACACAAACAAGATAGAAATTAGAAAGCAACTCAGTATTTCCTTGCTTTAAAACTTTCAAACCACGCTTGCAGTCCAAATTTCACAGCCGTCAATGAATCACAATCAAACACCTTTGCAGGTAGTTTGTTAAAGTGGTAGGGTATATAGAACTGTCGTGTCCTTTTACCATAATGTGTATAAACCCTTGGAACTTTATAACGCGCTATGTGCCTAAGCGACTTTGGTTTTTTATCTGGCTGTTTAAACTGTGCTGAAAAGTAGTTTCTCAGAACTACCACCTGCAAGTACAAGTCATGCAGAGGAATAACTCCTGCTTTAACCATTCTGGTGTTATGGTCGGACTTCTCGTAAGCAGTGCCATACAATAAATTAGTGGAGATTCTGCACAGGAAACTATCTACCTTCTTAATCTTACAAGGTGCACAAGAATTATACACTGAAACACCGTATCTAAGGATAGATTCTCCTAAAGATCTATACACAGTCTGACGCAAGTTTATAGGTGTAGTGTATTTGATACGATAAAGCTGCACAGAAAAAGCACGGAGTCGTTTTAATAAATAGTCAATTTGGGAAGACCAACACATGTTGGAATCAAGATACAGGCCAAGATATTTAACACTGCTCGAGCAGGGTAGAGGCGAACATTCGCATTTGGCGCAGTTGCTACCATGCAGAATAACCGACTGGGTAAGATCAACATTCTTGTGCGGATTTCTGAAACACATTAACACAGTTTTGTTTATGTTTATGTATATTTGATTTCCAGATAACCAGTCTACTATTTTATTGATATCGTACTGAAGTAATTTCAGTGCGAGTGGGCTTGATTCATGGGATATCACTAAAGCTGTATCATCAGCATACTGAAATAATTTTGCATTTAATGTTAGATTAACCATATCATTTACATAAACATTAAACAAAAAGGGTCCCAAAACAGAACCTTGTGGAACGCCGTACTGAATATGAGAAAAAGTACTAAATGATTCTTTAATTTTCACTACTTGTTTACGGTGCGAAAAGTAACTTGCAAAAAATTGTTGGTATGGACCACGGAATCCAATACTTTCCAACTTACGTAACAAAACGAAGTGCTCCACGGTATCGAATGCTTTCAATAAATCCAAAAATAATCCAAAAACACATTGATTAACATCCAAGTTACCATTGATAAAATCACAGCAATCTTCGAGAAGCTCAACCGCACCAATATTACGACGGAAACCATACTGTGTAGTACTCAAACAAGAACACTTCTCACAAAAACATGTCATATATTGGTGCACAATTTTTTCCATCAGGATGCTAATGACTGGAAGTATGGCAATTGGTCTGTAATTTGTTTGATCTGTCTTTTTTCCCGACTTGTAGATGGGTCTTATTACTGAGATCTTCAGACCTGATGGTATTTCTCCGGTCTTGAAACACCCATTAAGTATATGTAAAAGTACATCTTTAAGTTTAGAGTAATTGTTTCGCAAATCACGCAGTCTAATCTTATCGTAGCCTGGTGGTTTGCTGTAGAGAACAGTAGATAGGCCATAAAAATCCTACAGTCTATAAACAGTATAGAAATTTATGGCCATACACATTTAGTAGACTTTTGTCTATAGACACTCTATAGGCAATGAATAACAAAAATAAATATCTATAGGAAGGCAATAAAGTCTATAACAAGTCTGTAAGTCTATAACAATATATAATCAGAGTGTATAAGAAGAACGCGGTTTCGTAAGTCTATTACTAGACTCACGCTTGAGGCGCTTTTTTAGTCCGACTGGATAAGCCAACTGGCGATTTGTTTTGTGCGTTCAACAAGACCGAAAAATTCATCGTGACTTGCTTTATCCCGCACTACCTCTTTTGCATTTTTATCATTAAAAAATACAACTTGTGTTCACGACCTTGGTTATTTATGCGTGAAAAGCAAAAAAAGAAGAGTTTTCTTTTTGTTCTTTGTCGTGTACATAAATGTCCATCGACGTTAGCGGCATTTTAGACGTTTACTAATCCGAATAATGGATGACGCGGGCTGCCGACCATAACTTGTGAGTGTCTAGTATTAATGTTTGTTAAGTAGACACGTGTACCGATATTTCTAACTGTTGCACATAAGGCAATGATTTATTCACGTGGGCGAGCTTACAGATGGTTCCTATATTGGAACCATTTTTTATTTTCCTTCTCTTTATTCTGGCGAGTCGTTTAAAAAAATTATTCTTCCTGTCAGTCGAAGGGCACGGAGAAGTCGTTATTTTCAAGGAGATCCGATGCACCGGACCGAGGACTAGAGCTGAAACCTAATTCCGAGGAAAGGGTTTTCTTTCAGCCATACACTATACCCCACGTGACCAGAGAAGGTCGAGTCTAGAATTGATGCTGTGAGTCGTTCTAAATAAGGGATGTTTCAGAAGCGGTTCCGACAACTGCAATTCCCAGACCCTAGTTCTGTACGACCGGTCATTTCCTTCAAACAACCTTCAGACGTCACAGTTCGCTACGCACATCGCACTCCCCACGCAGCCTCAGAGACTTGCGCGGCAAATACACTTCCACCTTCTGTACTGTACCGTCGACAGGCAGGAGACACACGTGTACACTTTTCAGGCTACACAACCTGGACACATTTCTTATTGTGTAAATAGTTTGTACTTATTACTTCTCCCCCTATACTCTCTTCCTGTCCCCTCACCTCTTTCATTTCATTTCTCCATTCTGCCTGCTATCCTTTATTTCCGCTGCCCCAGCTCAGGTGCTTCAGTATCGATGGCAGATGCCGGGGCTAGCAAAAATCTTTTCCTTCCTTTTTACCATTATTTTAATAAACAACCACAACCACCACCATAAAAGCAATGCCCCGAACGTCACGCCTAAGGCACAGAGAAGAAGACCTTAAATTGAGTGCGATTAAGAAAATACCTTTATTTTCCTGCTAAAGGCAGGAAAAATAGCCCAAGAAGGGAAAGGAACATTGCGGACACAATTGATTAGTTTGGTTAATTTGCAAAAAGAACAGTACGGCTATCGAAGCGTTGCGTTTAATCTAACCGCGCTGTTTTCTCACAATTGCGTTTATGCCGTTAACAACGTATACTAGGGGCAAACCATGCACACGTCGAAATTCAGCGCCTGCTCTCCTGCATAAGATAAAACTTCGGAATTGGACAGAGCACGTGGCAACACTGTTTTGTGAGGCTCACGTCGTACTCTGCGCGACTCCTAATTAATGGCGCCCAAACTCGAACCGAGCTTCGCAAAGGCGCTGGCGAAACAATGCGAGACGCCTGCGAACGCGCAAGGCGTAAATGCGTAATTAAAGCGTTCTCGGCGAATAAAGTACACCGAAGCTATACAGCGCGAACGAGCGTTCCGTAATTTAATTTCGGAAACTTTCACTTGTCTCTGCGCCACACCATGTCGCAGATGTTTTCTGCTCCCTCTCTCCCGTTTCCCTTTGAACCCTTTTCTCTTCCCGAATATTGGTAATTGTTTCGCGCTCTAGGGGTGGCTGCTCCAAGTAATGAGCGCGAGTATGCGCCCTCTACCTCGCTGTCTTCGATTGCTTCTCCACATCCTCCGTCCTTCATTCGTCCTGCGCGTGTCGTCAGCTCACTTCCTTTCCATCCACTTCATACCGGGAAATTTTTCGATTTTTTTCCTGGTTACTTTCTATCTCTCTAAATCGTTTTTTTTTATCCTGTCGGATTTGGTGGCATGCAGCTACGGAAATAATGAGGCTGAACGGAATTATTTTGCTTGTTTGGCAGGCTTTTTTCTCCGAGGAAAGTATTTGTCTTCCAGGCTTGTCC
Source organism: Amblyomma americanum (assembly GCF_052857255.1). Classification (NCBI taxonomy): domain Eukaryota; kingdom Metazoa; phylum Arthropoda; class Arachnida; order Ixodida; family Ixodidae; genus Amblyomma; species Amblyomma americanum. Next base: position 79,267,881 of record NC_135502.1, read on the forward strand.
GTGCAGCTTATCAACGCCTTCCTCTCAGCTAGTGTGCTAACAAGATAACAGAAGCCAGGAGGTTACCGTCACTGCCGGCCAGCCTTCCTCATGCCTGAAGCCTCGCCAGTGACGTGACTCGTTATCGCGAGGTGGTGCTGTTAGTCTGGCTTGTGCGTGCGACCAATGTTCCTGCTAACATTTGCCGTAATATCCAGTCGGCTTGTTTAAGCGCTGTGCTGAATATTGCTGAACAGAAACTCAATAAAAAGGCAGCGGTGTTTAGTACTACCGAAATTGTATGGTGTAGTAACGCTGATAAAGAACTGTGGCGAACACGAAACTGCTTTATTCAAGCTGATAATTTTTGGAGTGGAAATCTCAATAGCAGGTATGCTAAGAATTTCGGCACCTTTTCTGCTGCGCTTTGCTTCCCTCCCCTCCCCCCACCCCTTCTCACAGAGGAAAAATAAAACTGTTACCAATAAGGAGCTGCCGCACGAAACTGTTAAAAAAGAAAACAAGAGATGCCCCACACTTAGCTTATCACTGTGTCCACAGCCCTTGAATGCAGGGTATTTTACGTAAGACTGTCAGTAATATTTACAAATAGGCCTTTTGAATTAGAAGAGCGCTTTTTTTTTGGCACAGCATTGCCAGCGCTGTAGTGCTTAAGAATTCAGCTAAGTGCTGTCTAGTAGGATGATTAACTAATTTTGAATGTATAACTTTTAAATATCACTGTTAGGCTTCTTACTTAACGAGAAGCTTGTAGCTGACCGTAAAATTAACATTTACACCAGCTTTTAGATTTTCGAAAATGCCGTTCTCGTCAGCGCTGCACCACAAGGAATTCTGAGACCGCGCATGGCCGAAAACGAAACCACACTACCAGTACTAGCCACGCCTACACATCGGGGTGACCGTCACGTGCTCTCTGCCCGCTCGCCAATCACATTCTGGCGCTGGGAAAGGAGCACGTGGCACTTGCACCACACCGCTCTGTGTCGTGCGCTCTTGAGCGCGTCTAGCGCTCCGCCTGGCCGCATAGTTTCGCTTTCATTTGTGTGTGCGGCCCCGAAATTCTTAGCGCTGCAGCGGCGACGAGAATGGCATTTTCAAAATTATATAAACTGATATGGATATTGCGATGGGCTACAGGCCTCTCAATAAATGGGAAGCCTTATAGTAATAGTTAGAAAGCTGCCTATTCAGTATATGTTAACCAGCCTACTAGTTATCACATCTAAGTTGTGTTGTTATGCACTACGCAGCTGACAATGCTGTGCCACTGAAAGCACTCTCCTAGCTAAAAAAAGCCGATTTTTGAAAGCTGCTGTCACTGTCAGATGGAGCACCCTGTATATGCCTTCTTTCCCTTTCTGATGAAGTGATTAGTCGTTCCCGCAATAAGTACAATGTAAAAAAGCTGAGGTTAGGTGGGTACATCACCCCTCCTTTTGGTTCTCTAGCCGTTATTTCGAAAAGTGTGCGGTGCTCTGTATGCTGTTTTACACTGCCTTTTGCTGGGCCCGTATAAATAAAAACCGATATACAGGGGCTCTCGTACAGCTGTTATTGTAGAAAGCCTATTTATCGTTGCCTTTTGATCGTAGCTCTTATCACCTGTCCAAGGGATGAAAGTTGAAAGTGCGCACACTCAGAAGTTTTGAAAATTGATTCTACATCCTTTGTATATATATATATATATATATATATATATATATATATATATATATATATATATATATATATATATATATATATATATATATATATATATATATATATATATATATATATATATATATATATGTGTGTGTGTGTGTGTGTGTGTGTGTGTGTGTGTGTGTGTGTGTGTGTGTGTGTGTGTGTGTGTGTGTGTGTAATATTATCGCCAATGCTGCTACTGATGATGATGGTATATCGCCGATAAGATCATATTATGCTACAAACACATGATCTTATATTATTCAAGAGAAGCTTCTAATGAAGCCGGGATGTCTTAAAACGAAGGTCTCGATTGCTCTATTGCTCGATTGCTGTGAGAAAAACTACTGAGAGAGCTCTGGTTGCATAACAATTCGAGCTATAAAAGCGTGTGCTTTCTCTTTGAAGTCTTAATTAGTTGTCGTCCACCCTTCCTCACATCAGAACTCCTTCTTTCAATCTCTCTCTAGCTAGTTACGATAAAACCATTGTATCAGGTGAAGTGCAAAATATTACCTGATGCGTACAAGAAAATCCGACGTATATGGAAAGCAAAGTTCTTTGGGAACGGCTGGGAACAAAATTGTATCCCAAAGAACAACATCATTATGTACAAATTCAGCTCTAGATTTGCCTTAATGTGGCTTATAACAACCTAACCGGCTAAGCATCACAGAAACAATAACGTTTTGACAGCGAACACAATTTCACAGCTGCCGTGGAATAAAGTTTTCCGCCGTTAACTCCGGCATCACGTGCCTTTAAAAACAGGCGTGGAGGGTAGACGGCTTTGGTTAAGCACAGTCACACAATGAATATCAGAGCAGTTTCCGAATTATCCTACTTTAATATTCAGCTAATCCTTCGTTTGGGAGACATTTAATGTTTCAAAACGCTTGAAAGCGAAACAGGGCATTAATTAGCGGCTTTTCACAATAAGGGAGGTAATTTTCTGCGGAGCTGTCGGTTTTGTACACAGCTAAAAAAGAAATCGAATCGACGGACTTTCCGTTGTGTTTTTATGCTCCTCCACGAGTCGCAAATTTTGTTTTTTTTTTCCCAAGGGCCTCGATGTCTGTTCCTCGTGTAATACATCAGCTGGACAAAAAGGTACGAAAAGAAGTCCAGGATTACGGGCACTTGTTAACCGCTCACACCGATTGAAACGAGTACAAAGAAGAAAAAAAAGAAGCTCGGCGCATGAAGCGATTAGAACACGGCGTTACTTAGTCATTAAAACCTTTTTGTGCCTCCCTGCGCGTTTGTTACTCTCTTCTTTCCGCGCGACCAGTGCTTTGCGCAATCAAAAATCGATTTGCGAATCCGGGGATTACTTGAATTATGATTTGCAGCTGTCTCTAGCGCTGCTGTTACAGCGTATTTTTGTTTTTTCCCATCTCGTATTGACGCGAAAAATAAAAATTATGTATCGACGGAGACGCGATGAACGTAATTGCATTTTAAATAGTTACGGTTGTAAAGAAATGTGGAGGAAAAAAGTAAGTAAAAGGACATAAAAAAGATTTGATTGGCCCTTTTTTTTTCGTTTGTATATAGCGGCGCAGCCACAGAAGAAACAAAAAGCCATGTGGCAAATGTTTCATCTTTCTCATGAATCAAACCGATAAAGGTAACGTATTGATCTAAGAGCGGGGAAGAAAAGGTGACCGTTAGCGACTCTGTGGGTGTGTATGACGTAGAGCAGCTGTTGAAAAGGAAACAACCATATACAGGAAATATACAAGGAGCAATAATATACATGCGGGGACATAAGGGAGTATGTAGCAAACGACCATATGCGCTATAGCATGATTTCAAGGTGATATATATAGTCAATGCACAAAAAAGTTTACGTCTAAATCCTGACACTGTAGCCCATAATTCGTCAGTACCAGAACCGAATTATATATAGAACACAACGAACTAATTTCACTTATGATTAAAGAATGGTTCAGAAATTACTATTCTCTGTTGTTGGAAACCTAAGTTGACCACGTCAGTGAGGACAGTGTCCAGATTGTAACTAGAAGCTCTTTAATCTCACAATATGAAATAACGTAAATGTGAGAACAATTAGGAAATTTAGCACTGTGCGTCGGGTGTAGCGGTTATAATGTAAAATGCAAACGTGCTTCATTTCACAATATTTTGATGGACAAAAGTAATGTCTGCATCTCTTTGTTTGTTGTATCGAACTAGCTGGCTCTCTCTGGCGTAAGCTATCAGTGATGTTGGCAGACAGGAAAGTTTCCGGATGCTTCGGAAACAAGCTGTTTATTACGCTAACTTGTGCCAACAACGGAAAGTAATCAACTCGGTGGCGATGTTATCGAGGCGCCCACTTGGGCTTCCTCTTTATCGGAATGGCTGTGGATGTCCGACGCACTTAAGTTAAACATGACTCGGCAACGCCCTTTTCACGTACAGTTCCGAACGTTGCTGAACCGATCGCTCGTGGTTGGAATCCTTATCGAACAATCTACACGCGCAGATGCGTCTACGGAACACAGGGGAAAAAAATACCTCGACCGGCGTTGCGAACAGAAACTGATTACGCCGCATGCGGGTGGCAGTGTCTTCTTAAACAATACAAAAAAACCTAACTTCGTGTCAATACGGAACCATAACTTTCCTCATAAGGGCCCCTGATTGGTGCCCGTGTTTATGACGGATCACACGTCATAACTTGCGGTCGCTTCACCTGTGAAGAGGGGAGCTTGGGGCCCCATGACTATGTACCATTCGGAGAGTACGTTCAGTCCGTTGGCCGAAATGCGTCCACTCAAAAGCCCACGTCTCGCGCGCGGTTGGTACGTGCTCGCTCTGATTGAGGACGTTTGAGCGTGCGCCCCCGAGTAATAGTAGGCGGGCGGGCTGGTTCGAAAGCTCGCGCATAAGGCGCTGCGCGCTTAACGCCTCTGTGCGCTGTTCCCATTCGCCGCCGACTCAGGCCGCGCGTCCCCATTCAAGCCGATCGAGTGCGGCGCAGGAGTGCACCGTGGTTATCGAGCCGCACCAATTTCCCGCGCCGGGCCGCGCAAGCCTTTAGAGCGCATCGAGGGGAGACCGGCGGCTGTGCGCGACAGAATCTAGTCCCTCTTTAGAGCCACGGTTTTCCTGAAATTTATACTTCTCGAAACACTTTGAAGTGCACTGTAGCAATTTTAATACAATTAAATGACATTTAATCAGATTTGTTTATTTATTTATTTGTGCATACCACAGCGCAGTGGTGCCCTATGGCAGAAGCCAGTTAACGTGGCGACAAACATACACTATGCTTGAAGCAGGGAGGCGCTTCGCACTGATTTTAAAATTAAATAAGCTCGCGGCTGTTACATGCAGCTTGTACAAATGGTAGGTGCGTGCGCGAGACGTTGCGAGCATGTGCATCGCCTCATCTTTTTTACTCTCAGCTAGAGTAGCCTGCCATACAGAATGCCAGGCTACCAGCTTCAGTGATAATTACAGAGTGCCTTTACGTTTCCCGACTGAGCTGCAGTCCCGCCCCCCCCCCCCTCATTTTCTTTTTCTATAATTGCTTTTTCTTTCCTCTTCTCATTTCGTGCTTAAAGATTCAATATAAGATACATGGTTTCCAGCTGTCCTCGTACTCTTTCTCTTTGTCTCAAAAGATGGACGCAATGTCAACTCCCCCCCCCCCTGCCCTCCCCAATCGATTGTGTCCCTTTTAGGACAGTTCTGGCCGCGTCACTGCGCAGAACTCTCTCAGACAGGTACGCGTGCGGAGAGTACAAGGGAAGGCTGCGTTGGGCGTCGGAGTGACACAGTGGACTAAGTACGAAGCTGCTCCGGATTGGCGGAGCCGCAGCTGCAGTCTTAGCCGCAGTGCACGGAACTGGTTGGGCGCACTGCGCGACTGACAGCTAGCTACTCGTGATGCAAATCTGCGCAGAGCGCAGCCGCCGAGGCCGACGTCTTTGCACACGGTGCTTAACGCTCTCGCTAGCGCGCGCGCGCGAGTGGGGGGAAGACGTTATCACCCCTCGGACACAATGTAATGCCGCCGCAGACTCGCGTTGCAAAACGTCCTATATGCACGGCCCCGCTCGTAACTGTAGCCATTTTGCGCGTGGGACTGCGTTTCACCTGGCGATACCGAAGATCTCGCAGCAAATATTCTGTTGGAGCGATCAGCGCTTGAACGTTTGACGAACTCTTTGCGCAACACGTGGCTGTCGCTGGCACTGATGTGCAGAGTCTGAGGTCTCTGGCTTAGTTATATCTGCAGGTGGAACGCTAACTGGTGGAGCTGATAGATATTCACGCTTGTATTTTGAAGCGCTAGAAAAAAAAGCAACGGCTCAAGCGCTTTGTATTCCTTTCGCTGGATGGAGGCGAGGTATTGTTCGCAATATTTTTGTTCGGCCTTAGTTGCTCAATTTTAAAGTTTTTGAACAAGCACCCTGTTTTTATTGTTTTCGGCAAACGCTTAGTGCTCAGTAAGGATTAAATATTCTGCGGCTCCGTGAGTCACAACAGTAACAGCGAAACATGATGGACGCAAGGCATCCATACCACGGCAGTACTGTCTTTGTCGCCTGGGTGGTTGGAGCCTTGTCAGGCTGCTAGTGCGCAAATTTTTCTCCACCTTCCTTTTTCACCATGTATCGTTTCTCTCTTAATGAAAATAAAACTGATTTATTTATTTATTTATTGAGTGATTGAGTGAGTGATTGGAATCTAACGGCAGTGACAGAGTATAGTTTATTGCAGCTCTACCGTAACTCTTGCGATTTTATCATGCGTCTTGTGTCTTAGTCAGCAGGATGTACTTGCTAGATGGTCGACTTAAAGAAAAAATAAAGATGAAGTTGCACCGCCGGAGGACGGGAGGCCGACATTCTACGTAAACACTCATGCCATGCTTCTCGTCTTCGTGCCTGGAGGCCGACCCCTTTCTGTACGTAGCCATAAGAACAACTCGCGGCCGTTTTTTTTTTCTTTTCTGGCACCCACATTGCTAGGATCTGCTACTGGCGCTCAGCAAGGCTTACAAGAAATGTTGAGTATTGCATAAAATATTGCGTGCCTGTGTACTCTGTAGCAAGCACGCTTTCTGTGGCCTAAATAATTGACTTAATCAAGAGGAAACTAGTCATACAAAACTTCGCATAATGAAGAAATCTGACATACTTAGTCCAATCAGGTAGTTAGTGAGCGTAGTCTTAGGTAAACACATATCTTATAGTACTTTCATAATCAGAAACATAAATTAGAACGACGGTCGTTATGAAAAAAAAAAATGTGCGACCAAAATGGTCTTTAGGATGTGGAAGAAAGACCGGCTCTTATTATGTTATACTCTATTATAGGTTAATGAGCTCTGTGTTAGAATAGCGCCAGTCTTTATAAGTAAAGGAAAAAATTAGTCTCGTATTTAATTGACGGAAATGCCACATAATACGTGTTTTGGCCTTCGTGTAAGGTTTAGTTTGGCTTCATAATGTCCGTGAATTGCGAGATTTAACACATGTTAGACTGCTGTTTGTATTTTAAATTCACCAGCGCTACTTGCCGAGTTGCCTCATAACCATCAGAACACCCTGCGGTTTTGATTGTATCGTTATATTATTGCCAGCTTTTTCTTCCGTGAATCGTACAGAATACGAAGTGAGTCCTTGTCTGTTCGTAGCGTATGTTTTACAACCCGAGAAGCATGTTGGAAGACCTCATTTTGGATGGATTTTGTTTATTTTCTTTTAGAATGTGTATTTCACTTTTCTTGTGTCACATGGTGCGTTTTTGACAAATTTAGGGCTGGTTGAACGCATGTCATATTATCCTTGCAAAGGAGATTTTTTTTTTTAGTCAGCATGCGTCCAATGTACCGCGAACAAATGCCTGTCTTTATTGATTAATTAATTCATTCATTCATTCATTTCCGTTTTTCAAGAAAAGACTGGAATGCTTTAGGGATAGAAGCTGCTCTAGGCATCTTGACGTGAGACCTCTGAAACCTTCACTTCCCTTTACAAGAGAGGCAAAGCAGTGCAAATACAACTTACAAGTGGCAGAAACACAGAAGCATAGTCCACCTTAAAGTTAATTTACGTCAGACAGCAACGGGGTTAAGAAACAGAGTTTCGATGCACGCAACAAACTTAAAGGCAAACAACATACTTCACATAACTTAATCATACTGACGCCCCTTGGTGCTGGAAAGCAGATATGTTTGTGGAGGCGGGCTTTGCATTCGTGCTTGCAATTTTTGTGCAGAAAAATAATGCAAATCCAACATCGAAATGCCAACGTCTTCTCAATTCCGAGAACCCGGGGGAAGAGCTTGCAGCAGCCGCGCAGCAGAATAAACGGCGCATGTCGGAGTATATTTGAAAAGCATCCTCATAAGCAACCATGTGCAAATAGCTCACAGCTGGTTTTTTACTAATTAGCGTTGTGGTGCCGACGAAAATGCATTAAAATTGCCTGTTAAACACGCAATAGTTATTGCAGAGTCAAGCAGCGCGCTTCGCGCCAGGCAGTGAACGTTTTTCTTTGCAATTTTACGTTTTTATGTTGTTAGCAATGAATACATTCATAGGACATTTATAGGACAATCAGTCAGCTGTACAAGATGTGCTACGTAGTTATCATAATGTTTACCTCACGGCTCTCGCAGGATGGCCTAGGAATGTAAGCCCCGAATAATTCAAAGAGGAAGCTAGCTTACATGTGCACCCACTCATAGTGACATACGGGTCGGCGTAAGGCTTACCGAGTAAATGTATAAGTGAGCGCGCTGTTTAATAAAGAAACCGAGGAAGGGAGAGGACGATGTTGGCGTGACTGCTGCGGGCAAATGTAAATAAGGAAAAAAAAAGAAAGCGTGGAGTTTTATCTCGCACGACACCGGAGCCTGGCATCAGAAACTACAGAACGCTGGATGTGTGTACTGCGTTGGGACCATTTCTGTAATGCCTTGACTCGTGTTGACGAGGGTACCATCCTGATCATGCATGAAACAGGTTGTTCTTATTTACCCTTGTGGTTCTTTTGCTATTGTAGCTCGCGGTTTATGATGTTTGTACAAATCCTCACGTACCTGCATTACGAAAATGGCTGCCATTGAACCCGCTGGTGAGCACTCTCAAGGTTAGCTTACACGAAGCATAAATACCCCTTAAAATAGAAGACTGGACAGCCGCCGCCATAGCTCAGTTGGGAGAGCGTCGTACGCGAAAATCGGAGGTCGTGGGTTTGTATCGCACCGCAGGCATGTGGTTGTCTTTACTTCTACTTTCTAACCAGTTAAAAAATGCCCCTATGTTTCTCTTGCTTTCGGTGACTGTTGTCTTCATTACTCTGTATGTACACGTCATAACGAGACCCTCGTTTCCTACACTTGTCTCCGCAACCGGCAGCCTTAGATTACTGCAGCATAAAAACGGTTCCTGTTAGATTCACGTGTGGCTGAAGATTCTGGGGTTGACTGTGATGACTGCTTATCATTGTTTTCATTCTCCCGGTATATTCCGCCCTGACACGTGTCTTGCAAAGAACTTGCATTGGAAATAAGTTTTGGCACCGAATGAACGCTTCCAAATGAGTTTTAACGTGTAAATGTAAATGTAACGTGCAATGTAAAGTTCAGTCGCACTGAAGGAACAATTTTATAAAAGGGGCTTCAGCTTATTGGGTTCTGCTTATTGCGAACTTCCTTGCAAGCAGAACAGAGGGCGAAATCCCTGGAGCTCGTTGAACGGCTGAGACAGTGTACTTTGCGCCCGAGAAAGTCAAATATAAAAGGCAGAGCCTTTACAGGAAGCTGCGTTAGACGTAAAGGAACATTACATATATTGACGCCGGCGCTTCCTAGCAGCTCTGGTATTGCTGTGTACTGAGCTCAGTAAACTTCACTTGATGTCGAGCGCCGTATCTTGCGAAGTTTTTTTCGTGTTCTTTGTCTTTTAATGTGATAGCATAGCGAAGACAAACTGGGAAAAAAAGTTAGAAAAAACTAGAACAAAGGAAATTGGTTGGAGAAAAGTGACGTCACCAGACCGAAACGGACGTCACTTCCAGTAGAGTTGTCAACAGCTTCTAATGCTAGCTCATTGCCGACGTATGAGGTAATTAGGTGTCCTTGGTAATCTCTTTTTTCTTTTTGCCAAGCTGGTTACGGAGTATCGGGAACAACCTCGGTGCTCTGACGGCGACGTGTTCAGCTTTGTTCTTTTAAAAGCACCTGTCAGTTGAAATATCTCTGTTTAACTGGGTGTAAAATGTGATGATGACGGAAGGTGGACGAAAATAAAACAAACGTTTTCATTTGAAGTTATATGGACTGAAAGCTTCAGTTAACAGGAACACTCAAGACAGGTATTTGTAGTACCGCGGTTCTAACCTACAACATTCATAACCAGCCGTAAGAGTTACACAATGTTCGATGGATGTAAAATTAACCAACAAAATACTGACGAATAAGAACCAGTTCATTTTGATTGGATTAGTGTGGCCTAAAGACTGTTTATTCACCCTGCCGATGGCTTCGCCGCAGTCTGCCAGTGCATGTTTTGCTTTTCTACGGCGTGCCCACTAGAAGTGCGCTCTAAGCGGAAAACGTCAACCGGTGCCTCTGGATCTGCGTCACATATTCCGCAGCCTACGCAATTCCAGAACAGTAAAAAAAAGAAGTAGAAACGAACGATACTAAACTCAACTACTGGAACGAGCTATATATTGCGCAACTCCGAGGGGTCTGAACTTTAATACCCGTTGAGTGAGCAAATAAAAACCGAAAAGCCGGAAAGGGCCCGAATGAGGGAGTCTCTCGAGGATAGGTTTTTCCGTCCCTTCAGCCGATAGACTTCCGTCATCTCAGCGGGCATCAGGCGAACATAATACAATGTTGGCCCGCGGCCGTATCGCGCCGTAATGCCTGGCATTGGGGCTATACAGCGAGCCCCTAATTATGGACGGCCCGCTCTTGGTCTTTCATTCGCTGTTTCCAAAGAAAACTCGCCCTCCCGCTATTTCTTCTGCACCCCCCGCCCCTCTCTCCCTCATTGTTCGCCTTCCCAGGCGGCCGGCCGTCACTCGGTTCTCCATCGCCTTTGCAACGGCGTGAGGTCACTGCCTGCACGACCGAAAGCTGTAATCGGACGCAAGCCGCTCGGCTACAGACACGGGTGGAGATGGCGGTGCCTCGCTGCGCTCTTGCATTGGGGGGGGGGGGGGGGGGGGGGGGGGGTTGCGTTGATTTCTGCTTGCCCGCATCTCACCTTTACTGTTCTTGCACCGCCGGCAAAGTACGGGGCACAAATTTGGTTTTTCTGATAAAGATTCGGATATTGACTGTGATTTTATGCTTTCGCAGGAGCGAGGGCGGGGCTGCTTCTTTTGATGAGTAATGAAAAAAAGACCAACCGGAACAGTGAGTACCTGATGCTCCGAGAAGAGGTCAGCTAAAAGAAGCTAGCGTGAAATACGTTACAGCCACCGTGCTGCTGCGTCTCTTTTGTTTTTCCCTCATTCAACACAGAAGCGCATCGTGTCGTGTCGGTTTGGTCGAAGCAAGCACACACAGAGGGGTTTTAAGAAACATCCCGGTTGACCTACAGACACGGAGCAACGCTTCTAACCCTCGATTTACTGTGGGTCTTTTCTTTTCACGGCAGCTGACGACAGTTCGCGTAGTTCTCGAGTTTTCTCAACAAAGTAAAACTCTTGCTTGGCCTAGTTGGTTGATGCTTGTAGATGAAATGAAAACGGCTCAACGAACGAGGACAAACGTAGAACACCAACCTGTCATTTGCGTTCTAGTTTTGTCCTCTTTCGTTGAGCCGTTTTCATTATCTTTTCTCAACCACATGACATCCGTTCTTCCGCGATCTCATATCGCAAACCGCATAGAGGTGCCACAAACAACTTTTGCTGTAATTCGTTGAAAAAATCACCCTACTTCTTACCGTGATATATTTATCGTGAAGTGTTGCGTAGAGCCACGCTAAATGTAGATAAACACATTGAAACAAAGCAGGTTTTGAGAGTGTTTTTTTTTTTACAGATGAATGACCTCAGAATTCAAAAAATTAGAAAACATGCTGTATGAGCTGTATTGGTGTCCGTTCAGCCCTTTGGTGAGAAGGCGCCTGTGGATGTGACAAGTGGCAACTCACGAGCTGTGATGGTGCGCGCGCAGGAACTATTTCTTGCTATTTATCGCGTGTTTGCTAATTAGTAAAATTTGATGCCAGGTTTCTCCTGTTGTATTGTCTGTCGTAGTTCCGCACTTTGATGGCGACAAATTGTAAAAGCGACAGTGGTATTAATCTGGACTCCTACACAAAGGCGGGACCGTACCACAAACGCAGTTATTTCGTGTAAAAAAACCATTCATTCGTAAGGCCAGGAATGTGTTTCACGACAAAAAAAAACAAACATATTTTGACATGCGTACCTGGATGCAACAATGTCCGCAAGCTATGAAAGTGTACAGGCCGAACTAAGATGTTATATCATTTTCTTTCATTTTAATCATGTATGTTACTTCCAGTTCCAGTAAGAGCTTATGAGGTCCTGCGCAATGATCGAAGTTAGATTTTCTTGTGTGTCTATTACGCCTCCTAGTGCAGAGGGTGAGCAGAATTTTCTGCCCCAAAGAAAACTAACTTGGAATATTTATGACCTCAGAGGTGATAACGCCCGACCTTGAAGGTTAAGTTTCAGGATGTCGGCAACGCTCCCTGGTGACTCTCCAGCGAAAGTTCTTACTTCTTCCTCAGCTGTACAGAAGCTAGGTTGCTTGAGTTCTCCTAACTTCATCACGTCGCCGCTAGGCGGCCTGAGGTGAGGGATTCACGAAGTAGCTTCAAGACAACGTGCGCAGTTGCTCGCCGCTCGGTTTCATAATTAATACTTGACTCGCCCTGGCACACTTCAGCACTTTGGCATGCCCCCGTTTCTCATTAAGCGGTTCGCCTGTAACGTTATTTTATCTACCTTTCCTTAGAGGGGAGTGTGGCCCTTAACCGGGCTCGCAACGCCATGAAAAGAGAATGCAGATGCGGAAACACTCAAGATTCAGTTCAGTCTGCTAATGAAACCATTTTCTATGCGCTTTTGAATGCGTACTTGTGATGGCGTGCTTTTGCATGGCACGAATTTCTCGTTCTTTATCTCGAACTTTAACACGAGCTTGACTTCCTCGTTTGTTCTTCCGACAAGTGCTTATCAAGTCAGTGCCTCTTTTGTATTATATTAAAGCTTCATTCAGTTTGTATAAGGTGTCCTTTTTTTAAGCGCTTCGTCAAACGATTCTACCAGCTTAGCAGGGGTTTTGAGTCCGCTTAGAGAACTGTCGAACGAGGAAGGACTGACTTTTTTGCGCAGAAAGGCCTAACGAGCGCTGTTTCTATGACGTGAATTAGTTGATTTGGCTAGAAAATTCTCTGAAACAGGGGGTGCCGGCATTTTTTGCTGGCTGTGAAGGACTATTGTCGTGGAGAGAAAGTGCAAGGTCCGCTGTCCCACTATTTGATGTGACACTGTTTTGTTAGATATGTTTAGCTCCTTTCACAACTGAGTCTTTTTCAATGCTCAGCTCCGCCTCTCTGTATCACAGCTGGAGAATGACATTGCTGGCTGGCTGTACGCCGTCACGTCGCAGGCGGCACCTGCCAATGGTAAGGGTGGAAATAATTGGATCAGGAAATGAGTCGTTTAAGGCGTGGTCCCTGGTTTGTTTTAAGGTCTCGTATTTATTTATTTCAGTTACCCTCTTGGCCCGGTGGGCATTGTAGTGGGGCTTGACAAACAAAAATAAGAGGAGGGGGAGACGGGAAACAGGGGTACATAACATTAACAGTTATGATGCCAAACGAGGCTTGAAAATACAGAGATTACACACTAAAGTTATAACAATAGCAAGCAGAACAAAAAATACACGTGTAAGTAGCAAATTATTTCATGCCAGAAACACCGGGGAGGGCGGAATCAGCAACCTGAAAAGCAAAGACGCTCAAGATATACATACAGGCAGCAGTACTCCACAAAGGAAGAAATGAAACAGATATGAAGTTGCGTACAAAGTGGAACACTGGCTTCAGTTGCCAGTTTTGAACGACTCCTGACTGGACGTAGAACCTTGACCGTCAAGTCAGCCGACACAAAAAACCGAGTTCTTGGATAGTCGATAGGAGAATTTAATCAAAAATCGATTTATACTGTCGCCGCGCCGTCTCTTCGCATTTGTGATACTAACACGCAACAAACTAAGGGCAGGCAATCGAATCTCTTTGTGTACTTTCCTGATTCATTGTGAGCTCATTGTAGGGCCTGTTACGTACTGGAACACACACGACCTAAGAAAGGGGTTGCGCTGTGGCCCCTAGTGAAGAGTTTCTAACAACCACGCACAGCATTAATTCCTTCAAAATACCATCCAGTTTGACGCTGTCTTGTTCTTAATTGCTGATAGGTCGGAGAAAATGGCGTTTTACATATGGGCAAAACAATTATGAGCAAGTTAAAATCGAAACAAAACCACGAGGTGAACGAAGGAACGTCAAAGGAATGCTGAGCCACAGTGCAGCTGACGCGCTAAGGGTGGTGATATCGTATTGCACCAAGAGGACTTTGTATTATCTCCGTAGCCTTCGGAGTTGAGTACCGGGTGTTCTAAAGAGTATCACCATCAGTCACTGCTTCCGTAGATTCCATGCTCGACTAAGTCAGGCCAGGCTTATTTTGGGTTTCTGTGCACCTACATAAATTATTTCGTATATATTTGCTTGCATCTGAGGTGTTGTGCCACTTAGTGTGGAAGGGAAGGTCTGGGCGTCATGCCTTGACATGGCCTTGTCGTTTGTTTATTTTTTTAACTTTTCGCCTTTTATTGCTTTTTATAAGACTAATCAGCGCAGTGCGAACATTTAGACCAAAACGGTTCACTTGCGTCCGCTTTCGCAAAATCCTAGCTTATGGAGCGAAAAGGTTTGCGTCAGTACCTTCTAGGAGTATTTATTAAAAAAAAAATCAAAACTGGTCTTGACGTGCCAGTGCCATGTTTTCTTGACGTACCAGCGCGAGAACTATCGAACTCACGAATATGTTGTATACCTAGCAGCGTAACTTCACTTGTTATATACAAAACAAAATAGTGAGGTTTGGAGCTTATTAAGAGACAACGAGAGCGCTGCAGTATTAAACAGGCAGGAAAGGTATAATTTTTAGTCTTTAGGTTCTGCGCAGTTCTAGTCAGTCGCCGTGTATACCGGCACCCTGACCGGCGATAAAAGTGGCGTCCCACCAGAATTTGAACGAATTACAGAGGTCTGAATGGAATAGAATAGAATCGTTGCACAGTCGTCGCGCAATAGTTTTGTTTGCCGCGTGGCCACCGCACCCTTTTCATTTTAACTACCCACAAGATTGCGTACTCAACCAAGGACGCAGCATGGCGTATAGCGTGGAAGGAGCGAGGGAAGAAAAGTTGGCAGATTCAATCTAGTTCATTTCAGCTTTCAATCTAACTTAAAAAAAAAACACTGATCTTTCTCTGCTGGCAGGAACTCACAATCAACTCGGTGGGCGTAAACAATCGGCAGAAAACAATCATCGTGTAGTACCGGCCGAATCACATTGATCGCTTGCCTACTACAGTAGTCCCTGGGGTTACATACACTTCTATTAAAATTTCCTCTCCTTGCTTTTGTACCGAGATTGCAGATATCTCAGTGATACGTTTCATTTCCGCAGCTTACCTCTTCATCGCGCGAGGGAAATGAGCACTCTGCAGAGCGAGGGAAAAACCACCGCATTGATAGCAGTTATTCTTCTCACGACCATATTGTAATCCACGCATCTCGTTCGTAATGAGCTTCGTTTTTGTCTTGTATTTCCTTCTGTGAGCGCAGAACAGGGGACCAAAATGGACCAATCGTCGTGTCATACCTCTCACCTGAGTAAATTTCAGATTATCTTTCACGGGCTTTGTACAGTATCGGCCCTAATAATCCTTCATAGCTTTATCTCGAAATGTGTATACTGAGAGCAGGCTGCTTGATCCTAGATGGACCCTCAGCGTCACATGTAACACCACATTGAAATTTTAAGATGCTCACATAAAGAAAGCCCCGAGACACTGTCACTGAGAGCTTCGACATTTTGAAAGCAGTTAGGAAAACAATAATCTCCTGCTTTTTTTTTTTGTTTGTGTGCACAGCCGTCATCATTAGGCGCGGACGCATGAAGTTGCAAACCATGACTCAACGACACTCATTTGCTGAGAACATAGGGGAGAACAGTCTTGAAAGGAAACAAATAAGACCGTATATGCGCGTGGTAGCTTAGGCGTTAGAGCTCCCACACCGACTCTTCCGCGGAGGTCATCAAACACTCTCATGATGTGCATGCTTGTTTTAAGAGAAATCATTCTTTCCAAACCAATGCCTCGTGTATGGTTATTGGCTAAAATTCGCCCCTTTCATCTCTCTGAAGCGATGGCCGCAAGAGAGAAACCAAGTTAGTGTGGTTAGGTGGCTTACGCCCTACGTGTGCTACCTAACGCACATCATTTATGGTACCACGTTATTAGATGCGTAACTGTTTCTCCCACAAAACTCAGCGTGTGGTAGTGCCAAACGCTGCCGCCAACGTGGGCCCATAACTCAGGCTGCTCCCGCACGCACTCCCGCCGTCGTTGGAGCGCGGTTTTAAAGCGGAAGTGCCATGAGAGAACACTATCAAGAGGACCACCATGATTTATGGTCATCCTCCGACCTTGCCGCGGCGTGCTTCGGCAGCTGTGGGAGCGGAATAGGCTCCCCTTCTTTATGCCCGGACGCGATTGCGAAACTTTCAGTTTAACCTTGGAATAACCGCCGCCGTTCGACTAACGCGACTAAACCGGCTGCGCAGTGTCACCTCTCGGCAATGCCAGAAAACATGCAACCTGGGCGCAGTGTGGTTTTTTGACGTCAGGCGGCGCTCCCTAATCAAGTTTTCTAAGGTTTTCTAACGTTGCGCGACTTTGTGGGCCACCGAGTTCCTAAATATAAAATGTAAGGAATGCTGAGTACCCTGCAATCCATCCACCATGATCCACCAAGGACGCTCTAGGCATGTCGGGAAGACATGGCTTCGGATTAACATCTGGCCGCTTGTTGACTGTTCTACGGATTGGATATTTTGGGTGTTTTGTTTAGTTTAGTTTTCGTTTATGTTTTTTGTGGTGATGTAGTTATCCAGCTAGGCACACGGTTCATTTGAGACCCGAAGCACCCGCAGGAACCGGTGACTACACTGCAACGAATATTGTCACAGTAAAGAATGTGCAGGTACAGTAACGGTGCTTCTGTGCATGCGGTAAAATTCACAGATGTAATCTGTTTTTGTGTGAAGAGCGTCGATCATTTCTCGTGAAGTCGAACTCAAGCTTAGCCGCTTTTTCTTGCGTTCAAGGTTGTGCGATCAAGAAACGTCGATACTCTGCGTGAGACGCTATAGTGACGGCGACCGTAATTTGCGTTGTTTACGTCGTAAATAACGATGGCGCTCGGAAGATTTCTTGTAGCTGTCTGATTTCTGAAAACGGCGCACATGTTCTGCATATCGAGACATAAAAGGGATATCAGTGAACGCCGCCAATCCACTTTTCCTTCTTGCGGTTGCCACCCAATGGCGTTTCACTGAGGGTCAGATTTATGAGCTGCACTGTATGCTAAGCGTAAGTTCACGGTTCATTTCAGCCTGGGTCCGAAACGGTTGAAAAAGGGCTTCTGAGCGGCAAACAGGGACGAGGCGAGGGTAGAGAACACATCATGGAGTCTGTTTTCTTTTCCATCGCCTCTTTTAATCGTTTCTTTAGTCGAAACACTTTCTCAGTATGTTAAACAAACTGGCGTACAACATAATCTTGCTAGCAGAAAAGTTGCATGCGTCAGCAAGAACTTGGCCATCACTCACCTGTGTTGGGACAAGATTTCGCTTCCTAATTCATGTTTTTCCTCGCAAAATCTGTACGCCCAGCGCCGCTACACTGTGAGTGCTGGCACTCTGCCCGCGCAAACAAATTTCTGATAGTAATGTGAGGTTTCGTGCAAGTTCCTGATGGCATCACCATGGGGCACGAACCTGCCATAGCAGACGACAGCAATGAAATGTTTCTATTTTTCTCGATGCCAAAGGGAAACTCCGAAAGTGAGCTATTGTAAGCGTTAGCGTTAAAACTTTTTAAAAGGATTATTTGCTCCGAAAATTTGTCTCCTAAATGCAAAAAAAAAGAATACAGTTTCGAATGCTAACTATATTTGGAGAAAGGAAGTGAGAACCCTCTCACACCGTGGGGAAATTCGGTGGTTGTTTATACCTATTTCATTTTCTGCTCATGTGTTGCAATGTACACCAAGAAAATTTTATAATAGGACACATTGATTGTAAACCAACGTTTCTTTCCAATGTGCTTTTTCGCAAAAAATTTTATTTCTGCAGTCGTAGTTACGTTTTAGGGCTGACCCTATCCAAGCCAAGCAAGAAACCTCATATTCCCGTCATTCCCGCAGTGGATGAAGTGCTCTTTAAAGAAACTTGCATAGACAGTGGCGCCAGCTTTCGGCCTAGGTAATATTTAATAACTCTGAGATATCGACTTCCTGAAGCCTTCTAAGGTTTTCGTAGGCGATCCATTCTGTGCAGGCTTGTGGACGTGCTATCCTTCCCTGTATCCATTTCAAGCTGTGAGTATGTCCGTGGCAAGATTTTTGGATGTGTGTAAAAGCAGCCTGATGTCAAACATTTGCGTAAACACCTGTTTCATGCACACTGTCTGAGATGTACACTGCTGCAAAAGTAAGCCCCACCTCAGGAAGGCGGTGCTTCGCGAGGTAGCAGTTAACGTTCTCTTTGTGGAAAATTTCATGAACCACGAGCTGGTTTGGCTGGGTCGCTTCCTTGCTAGTACGCTTCCGTCAAGGTCGCTTCCTTCCTTGACTGTGTCGCTCCGGTGCTGGTACGAAGGTAAACGTTTCGTTTAGCGATTTCGACGCCTTTGCTCGAGTGTGCAGTATCGGTCAAAAGTCCTAAGGCCACAGCGTCAGCTGCAGCGAAATGAATGTTCCTAGAATTCCCCGTGCAGCGGATGATTCAAAACACATGTAGTCAAGCAGGAAGCGTCTCTAACGGCAAGAAGAAACCTTCTGCTAGCATTTCAAGGTCATTCGGTTTTTAATAGTGCCGTAATGGCTCTGTTATGCGGCTGAAGAGAAAATGCTTTGGCATCAATACTTTTGACCAAGACTGTACGTTTGCAGCGTGGGTTCGAACGGAGTTGGGGTTAGCTGGATTTCCTCGAGTAACAGCAAAGCTTAGCAACATTAACCAGTCCAAAGAAAGAAATAACAGTGCACATAAAACACATATTCAGGGCGAAAGCAAAGACGTCGCGATTTTTTTTAAGGGATTCAGTGTCCTCTTGAAATGCAATTGATGAAAATTCCTTGCTGTGCTGTGATTTACAATACAATACACATTTGCATGAAGAGGTAATTGACGAACATTATACAACTGAAAACCAGCGTGATAAGGCAATACTTAACAAAGGAGCCTTGGAAAAAGGCTTGCTGAACATTAATCATAGCCGATTACCCGTTTAGTTAACGTCCTTATCAAGCTGCTGTTAAAAAGCGACCCCCGTAATTCGGCCCTCATAAATCACCTGACGCCTCTTCGCTTCGCACCGCACTTTTCAGGTAAGCGAGAAATCACTAGCAGCGCAATCATGATCTCGGACTAACTACTGCAGAAACGAGAAATGCCGTCAGTAGAGTAGGCCGGAAATCCGATCCATGACCAAGGCAAGGCGACCGGATTGAGGAACCAGGTCCATGTCGCCGTCAGTGACCTCTCGTCGCGTTTCCCTACTAGCCGCATGGTTAAGTGCCCTTGCGGGCGCGGTGCGGGAAGGTGTGGTGCTACAACAGAGAAGCGAGTTGGGAGGACAGCGCTCGTGAGTGCCGCTCGGGGAACAGGAACGACGGCTAGGACGTGGGAAGGGGAAGTCGCGCAGTACTCCCTCTCAGCCAGCTCGGACAGGCCGTCAAGAGTCGTGTTCCCTGCAGCAACCAAGACGAAGGGCACGGACTGCGGCAAGCGCTGCAGGAACCGCTCCCTCGACAGCACACCGTTCGAGTCGACGTTCTCGCCTAGAAGCTGTCGCATGCTGATAGCAGCTGGGAGGGCCGGCGGTAGCCCACCTCTTCACTGGTGGAGATGCTGGAGGTGCGCGCTCTCGGACGCAGGTGTTGTGGTCCAGAATACTCTTCTTAAGGCGCTGATATGGGGTATCGCCCATGGGACCAGCGATGATGCCCACCATGCCGCGAGCCACCTCAGGAGACAGGTTGGAAATGTGGTGGTGGAACCGAGAGGTGTCCGATGCGACGTGGTGGAGATGAAAGGTGGCTTCCACTTGGGCAAACCACACCTGCGGGCTTCTGAGCCAGAACGAGAACAAGGTGAGCTGGATGGCTGCGACATCCAGTGGGCGCGATGTAGCGTCAGGCGGAAGGTCGCCTGAGGGTGGTAGGCCAATGGTTCGGTGGACTCTTAGGCCGGAGTCACCACTGTCGAGAATCACATGATCGCACAATCTAAACAGCAAGGATTAAAAAGGGAGCAATCTCTCCTCTAGCATACTTCCTTTTATAAAAGGAAGTGCGATAGAGGACAACTCGCTCCTTTTTTACTCCTATATAGGCATATTCGTGTAAAGCTGGAACCCCATGGCGCGTTTTCCGCGAGCGAAAAACGCGACGCGCGGTGGACGCCCGCGTTGCCGTCAACGCGCGAGCACCCGCACGAAAAAAGGGAAGCGGCGCCTTCGCGGCGCGTTTTCCGGGTTGCCAGACAACGTAACTCCCAACGACATGAATTGTCCCTGCTACCGCATATGTAATATGCACTTAAACTTACACTACACTGCAATAGAAATAATCTTAGTGTAATTACACAACGACATTTTTTCCGAAGTATATTTATCAAGCTTAATTTCAAGCAGGAAGAGTGTGTGCGAAACTGCGACTATGTACTTTCTGCATGCCAAGAGGCCGCTGGAGTGTCGGGCGCTTACTACAGAGCAGAAGAGGCGATTGCTACTGTTAAGAGGGATGCTGATTCTGAAGCAAGACTGCTTTCTCCATTTTCGATGAACACGATGCGCGCACGAAACAGTAGCACGTGTTTTTCACGTGCGCGCCGGTTCTGCAGAGCGAAAAAAAAATGCGCCGAAGAGGTTCCGTCGAGATGCGCAGAGAGTAGGGCCATCTAGTGGCAAAAGCAAAAACCAAAAATGCCACGTGACCAAATATCACGTGACTTACTTGAAATTTGATTGGCGGACGCGCGCGAGGCGTTTTTTTCTACTCCGAGCAGCAGCACGCGGCGGCGCGATTTCGTGCTGGGCACGCGTCAGAACGACGCGCGCGTCCCAGTATCCGCGCGTCTATCGCGCCTGAATCGCGCCATGCGGTTCCGCCTTAAGAGTGCGGCGGAGCGCCAGGAATAGAGAGCCAGCGTAGCAAGCATTCGGAACTGAACTGCCCGTGTTGTTGCCCTGGAAGTATAATGGCGCATGCCCACAAAGGTGGATTGGCCATGACCAGGCGGTGACTGCCAGTTTTGTCGATTGGAGGCAGCAGAAATGAGATGGGACGATAGAAAGGAGCAACAGATTCAGTGACAGACATGGTTGAGTGTGGTAAAGGGGTCTGATAAGCTTAAATTTCGTCGTAGGTAAAGAACTAAAGAAAAGAAAAACGGAAATACGAATACCAAAAAGAAAAGCAAAAAAGACCGAAATAAACAATTGGGAAGAACGAAATTATGATGGAAGACTTTCTGACACTAGCGAAAATTTTGGATGACACCAAGGCGCTGGCTGTGAGCGCCTCTGCGGTGTGGCCTACCTGGGCGCTACAAATATTTCCTGCTAAAAATGTGACGTGCCAGATCTTACTTTATTTGCTGCGGTATTGCAGGCTGCTGCGCATTATGCAGGACAATTACATGACGGAACCACTGTCCTATTATCACTCCTATTGCTTGTGCTGACGGAAGATGACAGTCGCCTAAACGAGCAGCATACGTCACGCAGTTAGGCACGCAGTGCTGCGCTTCGCGCGAAGCAGTGGCTATAAAAGCCTTCGCTGTTGCCGTCAATGAAGCAAGACAATTGATCCTACGTCAAGATTCTTTTGATCATAGCCGTGTAGCAGTGCACCATTAGGGCACTATATTTGGCAACCTATACGCAAACACACACCATCAGTCGGATCCTTTCACTGAGAGCCTGTGACATACCCGAAGCGTAGTCATTTGCAAACAATCACCGGCTTTCCTGCACTAAAAAATAAAAATTGCGACGAGTGGGCAACTACGTCGTGAATAGCAGAACTCACTTCACTTGCAAACGCGCCTTGGAGATAATAATATAGTATGGAAGCATCACAATGCCATCGCTTCATATAAAACCTAGACCGCACGTCTCGCTGTAGCTAAAGTAGAACCCAAATAAAGCTAAGGAGAGTAATGTTGTAGGCCAGTTTGTCGTACATAACGACTAAAACCGCGTCAGACACAGGACGGAGGCAGGCGACAACACAGGGCGGTACTTGCAACTTAAAGTTTATTTATAAACATCATGGCCTTTATAGAAGATCGCACGTTTGACCCTATAAACTAAGACAGGATGAGGTCAAAAAACAAACCAAAACAACACAAAATCAGGCAAATTATGATCAATGAGTTAGACAGGCAGAGCAGAACGCTGCGTCTAAAAATCAACGTGCAGAAAACCAAGGTAATGTTCAACAGCCTAGCAAGGGAACAGCAGTTCACAATTGGCAGCAAGGGCCTGGAAGTGGTAAAGGAATACGTCTACTTAGGGCAGGTAGTGACCGCTGATCCGGATCATGAGAGGGAGATAACTAGAAGGATAAGAATGGGGTGGAGCGCATATGGCAAGTTCTCGCAGATCATGAGTGGCAGTTTACCAATTTCCCTCAAGAGAAAAGTGTACAACTGCTGTATCTTACCGGTACTGACCTACGGGGCAGAAACGTCGAGGCTAACGAAAAGAGTTCAGCTTAAGTTAAGGACAACGCAGCGAGCCATGGAAAGCAAAATGATAGGTGTAATGTTAAGAGACCGGAAGCGGGCAGAGTGGGTGAGGGAACAAACGCGGGTTAATGACATCCTAGTCGAAATCAAGAGAAAGAAATGGGCTTGGGCAGGGCATGTAATGCGAAGGCAAGATAACCGCTGGTCTTTAAGGGTAACGGAGTGGATTCCAAGAGAAAGTAAGCGTAGCAGGGGGCGGCAGAAGGTTAGGTGGGCGGATGAGATTAAGAAGTTTGCAGGCAAAGGGTGGATGCAGCTTACAAAGGACAGTGCTAATTGGAGATACATGGGAGAGGCCTTTGCCCTGCAGTGAGCTTAGTAAGGCTGATGATGAAGAAGAAGAAGATGATGATGATGAAAGGACGGCAGCCCACATGTGAAAGTGAAGCAGTGAAAGGGCTCAGCAAAAATGACACGAGTTGCACAGAAAGTTCCGAAGCTTGAAAGAAGACAACCGCACGTGGAAGTGATGACATGAAAAGGGAAGAAAAGCAACCAAAAGGTCACGTGACAAGAAAACACAATTCTTTTGGAGTATGGAGACAGAAGGAGAGCTAAAGCGCTTCGCGGGGCTTTTTGGTGATGCATAGGTGATGCACAGTCTGTGTACTCGTCTGAAATAAGGAGTGCTAATTTACTATCCTAAAAAGAAAAACCAATATTCACGCCCTCAGGTCGTGTCATTTCACTCCTCTTTGCGGCATTAAGTTTCAAATAAGACTGGGCAAAAGGCGCCGTTAGAAAAACAACGCTCCGGCGATATCCACTATAGTGTCGCGAGCTCGCGTACTTCCCAATCTAAGAGACCGCATGGCAGAAAGCTCCGATAAAGCAGTGCAACGGGGTTGTGCAGTTATTGGAGTAACTAATTTTTCAGTCTCCCCATGCAATGTTCTTCTTTCAGCCGGAGCGAAGATAGAAAACGCCTCTGAATTAAATTCATTGGGGCGTTGGAGCGTTGGTGCCATCGTCGGTGCCCGAGAGGAACCGAGAGAAGGAGCGCCAGCATAGGAGGAGGAGGGAGATGTTACTTTTCTTTTAGATTGCCGAGGAGTTTAAATCCAGCTATGTGTCTGGCGCCATCTCTCGAAGGTTATTCAATGCTATCTCACAGTTCAATGTTTGCGGCAAAAAGACGCTTTGCTATTTGAGAACACCTCTCACAGATGGCGCTCCTATCCAACATACTCTATATTGAAGCCCTGGAGGCGCTAACTGCGAACACGGTTGCGTCGGGCACAAATCTTTGAATGAAACCAAAATTACTTGAACCAGTCTACTGGGTCGCCTTGAGCTCATGGTATGTTTATTTTTTCCGCTCTGCAAATTGTACCGGTGCATAAACTGCAGACACACGGGAGCTGTTCACTTCCTTCAAATTTCATGCGTACGTCGCGCGTTCATATTATTTGCTTTGTACAGCAGGCACGGTTGTATTGCAGTGATCAAGCTGCACGTATCATCATTGCCAAAGACACGCGAACGAAAGCAAATTTTTTCCCCAAGCGCCTCCACAGCAATCTACGTTTGTTGGCTGTCAGCATATATAAATCAGTTTTCCGTAAGTCGTTACACGTTAGAAAATCATTTTCTTCTACTTTTTGTAATGAGTCTATTACCTTTCTGAAGGTGTAACTTTCTCAGTAACCTTTTCACTTTTTTTTTCAGTAATGCACTTAGTAGTAACCAGTTGATTTCTATTCTGAAAACAAGTTGTAACCACCGGTATAACTAAAATAACCTTAACTTGGCGAGAAACGCCCTAACGCTAGCGCGGAATATTCCTTCTCGATAGAGAGGCAATGCCCAGTTTTCGGAAAAGCTGCCCAGTCTTCGGAAAAGCCGCACGTACAAGTATGTCCGGTCATGCAAGACCGAGCTGCCGGCATCTGACCAGCCAGGCTTTCCGCGGATCCCATTCCTTTGCGACAGCTCAACGGAATGTCGTGTTTCTGAGCCTGAGCTTTGTGCCCTCAGAGTGGAAATTAAGAATCGCGGCGCTTTGCGTAACTACGAGCTGGTGCGCAAGATCTTCGTAATTAGCAACTCCACGCTTGCCTCCAGCGCGCACGTCGAGATAGTCTTTTTTTTTATTTTAAGGTGAAAGCCTTTAATGGCTCATCGCTGTCCGTCTGTCCATCCGTCCGCGAAATCTCTCACACTATGACGCCATCGATCGCATAACTGTTATAACCCATATACTCTTAGCAATTACTAAGTAATGGGTGATTAGTAATTAGTCATTGATTAGTATTTAGTAAGAATAAGAATAAAAATAGGAAAAAGTAAAAGTAATGTAAAGATCTACTAGAATTGAAAAATAAAAGAAATAAAAGACAAAAAATAAAAATAAAATAAAACACAAAAATAAAACACAAAAATGCAGTGGCTACAGACGCCGTGGAAAAAAAACGCGCGTTATAGATAGTTTAATGCTTTTGCATTCCTGCACGTAAGCAGACATAAGTGCTCTCAAATCTTTTTCTTCAGTGTCGTTGCATGTGTTAAGAAACGTGGAAAAAGTACTGATGGAAACTGAGTGAAACACATTACAGGTGAAAGTTAACGGCGTACGAATTGCAACGTACAAAAGATCAAGGAAGCGACGCCGACTCATTCTAGTCGGTGTGTATACACACACACACACACACACACACACACACACACACACACACACACACACACACACACACACACACACACACACACACACACACACACACACACACACACACACACACACACACACACACACGCACACACACACACACGCACACGCACACGCACACGCACACGCACACACACACACACACACACACACACACACACACACACACACACACACACACACACACACACACACACACACACACACACACACACACACACACACGCACGCGCGCACGCACGCACGCACGCACGCACGCAGAAGCTGAAAAGAAAAGTGCAGAGCCGGCCAAAATATTAGAGAGCATGATTCGAATTGGAAACTTTCTTGTGCGCTCCGTAGAGAAGGTATGATTGTTCCTTGGGCTCGTACGCGAGCGCACCACCGGCATATGCTAACGTATGTATAAAATATTTTATAATTTTTGCTACTTAAGGCGCGAGAAGTGTTTGATCACTGGAACAAAGGCCGAGAATAGCAAAGCACTTGAGCGAATCCTGCAAGAGGACCCCACATCGGATGGGGAGATAATCAACCGGGTCTGGACTCGATACGCGGGCGACAAGACAGCGCCCCCGCTTATTCCAGATAACACGGGTCCTGACAACCCGCAGCTCGATGCTCCGTTCACTGAGGCAGAGGTCTTTGCAGCAGCCCGCTCGTTCTACAAGAACTCCCCTTACAAAAGTTTTTAGACAGTCTGTAGACTGTCTATAGACTTCTGTCTATAAAATATACAGATTCTCTATAGAAAAACCCTAGAGAACAGTCTACAGGCAATACAAATCTTATAGACAGTCTATGGACAGTCTATAGATTTATGGCCACGCACTTTTAGTAAACTTTTGTCTATAGACAGCCTACAGACTGTGAATAGACAAAAATAAATATCTATAGGAAGGTAGTAGTACCCATAAGAAGTCTATAGACTGTCTATAGACCGTTTTCGTAGGGGTTGGCCCCCGGGCGTGACGAAAACACCAGCACAGTCATTCGCAACGCGGGCGACAAGCGCATCAGGGAAATGACGAAGTGCTTTACCGAAATCTGGAACTCCGGTTAAATTCCTCGAGCGTGGAAGCACGCGGAAATCGTCCCCCTACCCAGGTCCGGAAAACTCTCTCATCTCGACAACCTTAGACTTATCTCACTTACCTCGTGCGCTGCGAAATTCTTTGAAAGGATTGTGCATATCCTCCTCACCGACCACCTCGAGAGAGAGGATATGCTCACGGAGACCATGTTTGGATTTCGGAAGCACCTCTGCTCACAGGACATCATGTTGCAACTGAAGCAGGACATTATAGACCCAATCTCCTCCTAGAATGAAGGAATAATTCTTGCAGCTGACATAAAGGGGTCTTTGATAACGTGAGCAACGCGGCCTTCCTCACGTTGCGGACACAAAACATACTCGTACGTGAGGAACTTTCTGACCTCCCGTACAGTCACCGTTAGCGTAGGCGGTCTCAAGTCGGACGAGCGCTCTTTTGAACCGAAGGGCACTCCGCAGTGTTCCGTCATTTCGCCCCTGCTCTCGTGATGATCCCTCTCGCCCGGGAGCTAGCCAACCAGCCTGGCATCCGACAAGCTTATGCACCGAAGATGTCCCGTCTCGACCACCATCGTGTCGTCGGGCGAGGAGGAAGAGAAACTGCAGAAAGCCATGGACACCATCGAAGATTTTGGCCGGCGGAGTGATATGAGTTGTGCCCCGGACAAAACGGAATACATAAGCGTACACAAGAAAACCTTCAAAAGACCACCAATCCGCCTCTACTTCCAGGGACAAGAGCTCCGGGAAGTCCAAACGATCGGACTAACTAGGAATGTGGATCCAGAGCCACGGCAAACGACGACAGACAATCACCAAGCTCAACATGCGACAGACCAGATCTGTACCATGACACGGCGCGTCACGAACCGACAGGGCGACCTCAAGGAACAGGATGCACTCTGCGTCGTGACAGCATTGGTGATCCCCAGGTGTACATATAGTCTGTCCTTTCACAATACCACCAAAACTGAGGACAATCAAATTGAAGCCCAAATTCGGAAAGCTTACAAGATCGCTCTAGAACTCCCAAGGTCTGCCCCACTGACGCCATCCTGGACATGGGAGTCCTTCCCTCACGGCGTGGTTCTGGGCCCGTATTCTGGAAGTGGTCCCTTCAGTCTCCGCTGAATGAGTTGAGGCCCATGCGTGTCCAGGATGCTATCGAAGCAAATCGGTGGGAGCTTTATGTAACTGACGCGATCCGAGACGGGGGAGACGGCCCTTGATAATAATAATAATTTGCGAATTATTACATAAATAATAATAAGGAAAGTAAAGACGCAGTAAATGTGGGAGTCTCAATGGGCACTTACCAGGTATATGATGATGGGGAAACGGATGGAGGAGGGAATTAAAGAAGGAAGAAAAACAGACGCCGTAGCGGAGGTCTCTGGATTAATTCGAGCACATGAGGTTCTTTAACTTGCGCTAAAATTGCAAAAGACACGGGCGCCTCTTGCGGGCGCCTCAGTGCAAAAGCGGTCGTTTTTGAAGAGACAACTGACAAACCCTGCTTCTCGAAATTGTAGCATGGGTGCGTGCAAGCGAGGCCCTCTCCATCCACCTCTTCGCCGCTGCTCTGCGGAGGAAGCCACCCATTGATCGCCGCTTGCGAGCCTCTCCAAGTTTCCCTTGTTGACGTGCCACGCTGGAAGGAATAAACCGCCTGTGCAATCGTAAAACTCAGTGAATGACTCTTATTTGCTAGGGCGTCATGGCGCTACTCCAACAGGCTGGAAGAAGCTTTGCAAAGGGCACTAGATCGCCAACGGAGGTGCCTTGGCTGTGAAGATCCAGCAGCAAGTACAACCGCAACGTACTAACGGCAAAATGGAGGCAAAAATAAATAAAAATCGGAGTGTACACTTAAGCTCCACCATAAGTGTATGATGCGATAGCGTGATGGGTTAATTCCTATATATGCAAAAGGTCATTCTCTACTTTACAATCATGAATCGCTGGGAGACCTCATACCTCTCCTGGCGCAGTGGTGAACCGGTTAAGTGATGCTGCACTGCCCTGCGATGGCAGGTGCTCCTAGCGGTGGACCTCGTGCGACACAGGTTGCTCTTCCCGAGCGACCAATCATTAATTTAACTGCCACCTGCCCCGGTGGGCAGTTTGCTCACTATCAGGTTGTGATGACGCCGTAAAGTCACGTGACCTAGGTGGCCCACCTACATCCTAGGTTGCTCTCTGAGGACCACCTGAGAAAGCCACGGCCTTGATTTTTCACTTGCAACGCTGACGCCGACAACGCTGACACCGGATTTTCTGGTGAACGATTTCTGTTAGTTTTTTTTATTACTGGCGTCATATTAGTGTAACGAAGTGGTCATCATGGGCAGTAGCATGTTTTTGTATGTAGAATACCTATAGTGTACGATAAACTGGCATTTACATTAGTTTGGGGTCGCTAATTGTGGGTACGTACAACTCTCTTATGCCTCAGATTGTTCAACAATATTACCTGAGCTAATGAGGCGGATATTGTCTGCTCATTCACGAATACATAGCCAAACATATTTTTATTACTAAACGTGACCACATTTGCACCTCCTGTACACATCTCAAGTGAATAGCGCCTGCTTCTACCACATTTTACTTTGAAGGTTTATTTCCGCAACTAGGTGTTGCGAGGACAGGCAGGAAAAAAGCTGTATAGACAGCTTGAAAGGTATGGGGGGAAGAGGCTGCGAGGTTTTAGGCATTGTCTTTATACCTTGACGAATGCCCTCACGCCACGTTTGTGTCTAAACTGTTGCCAGCACTCATCCGTTCAAAAGAAACATTTTTTTCATAACAAACCATCTTAGCTGTCGATATAGACTGACATAAGTTTATGTATATATTGCTAGTTTGGTTTATGACGCGTTTAACGTCCCAAGGCGACTCAGGCTATGAAGGACACCGTAGTGAAGGTCTCCGGATATTTCGATTTCCTGGAGTTCTTTACCATGCTCTGACATCGCACAGCACACGAGCCTCTAGACTTTCGCCTCCGTCGAAATTCTACCGCACCAGCCGGGATCGAACCCGCATCTTTCGGGTCAGCAGCCGAGTGCCATAACCATTGAGCCACTGCGGCGGTTGCATATATAGTGTTTGGTAAGAGCAAATTTGGAATTAATATTTTTAGCAAGGTATAGATGTAGTCGAGTTGGCGACTCATGATAGGGTCATTTAATTGCCAAAGACACTGGGAAATACACCGCCTTCTTTTGTATTCTGCCTCCGTCCAGAGTCTTTTGAGGTTGTCTCTGTTATGGTGTTATGGAATTAATAACGTGCAACAAAATAAGACGCGCGGAACAGCATGGACAAACTACAAGAGTTATCGCACACAGATGAAGATCGTAACTGCCGCAACGAAGTAGTCAGGTTCTTCCCGAGAATTTTTATTTTTGCAATTTGAAATCGACATCAAGGGGTATGTTACCTTTGAGAGCTCCACTCACTTATTTACAGCATGCCAGCACTGTACTGCTGAGAGCGCTACTTAATTTACGAGCGGGCTATGGGTCGAAAAAAATATTCCATCGTGCATGCGCCTCCGTGCGGATTGAGATTTACTTTGCCAGCCTACGACGTTGTCTTTGTTACGTTGGTTAAATATGGTAGTTTTCCTCTCATACCTGAAAAAATTATATCGAGCCCACGGGGCAGCGGTGAATGTAGCCAACGCTCACCAGAACGAGCCAAGAGGGAGCTACTGACAGAAGTTAGCAGTCCTGTTGTTATATTAAGCAACCTTTAAAAGCTCTTTGTCTAAAGAAACTGTGCCTGCAGATTAAAGTCGCACCGCTTTGTTTGTGGCTGTGAATTTAAGGTCAATAACTTTGTACAGCATACATTTGTCTTACCCATGCTGCAGCGGATCCGCAGCACGCGTGCTAACTACTTTTTAGGCGTGTCCACGTTTCAAAGTAAGTGCATGATTTAGTGACTGTCTGTTCATGGCGTATGAGCGAAGTAATATTTGTTGCCGACAATGGTCAGCAGATTGTGTGAAACACTGCCCGACTTGGTTTTTTCAGTTAATGATAATGTATTTTATTGTAATAATTTGGATCCCCTTACACAAAGGTAAAGAATTTTTCCGATATCTTCGAGACAAATGTTCAACTAAGAATCATCACTGTGTATGCAATATTAAGGCAGTACTTGACTTTCCCTTTATCCAGCAACTTGGTAATTATGAGCAAAAAAGAAAAAAGAAACCGGTATCTTTGTCGAAGAAAGGCTTACTGCTACAGGCCTTCTCCTTGAAAAATAATGCGTCTTTTTTTCCTTGCAAAGGATGCCCTATTTATAGAGTAACAATCACAATTTTTTCCGTCAACAAACGATGAATATTCGGGTTTCTTCATTTGTTTTTGTTTAGCTCTCTCGCAGAATTAAGTAGCAGTTCCAGAGAGAAAAAAGGGAAACTTTATGAAACGGGCGGCATGGGGCTGTTATTAAAAGATAATAACTGCAGCCTTGTTTTGTACCGTTCAAAGAATGAGGTCACAACGATGCGGCATTGGTGGGTCTCCCGCATTTCTGTGTCCATTTTCTGTCGTCCTGCATATATTGGGGCTCTTCCTCCTTAATCGTGACTTACCCTAAGCTGCATCTGTATTCCGAAAGGGCATAGTGGTTGGCGTGAGGCGGACCCTATGATAAATCTTAGAGCCCTCTGCCGGAGCAACTGAGCATTGAGCATTGAGCAGTAAGAATTGAGCAGTACAGATAAAGCACACACTAGAGCAGGCACAGGCGCTATGAAGATTTACGGAGTCGTCTCTCTAACCCGAGATGCTTGAAAATGCTGCTTTGGATGCTAAAGGAGCACATGATTTCTCTTCTGTTTGTAAATGACGCGAAGATCTGCTGACATCGGCGCCGCTCCCACGGCGTACAATGACACGAGACAAGTGTGTGAAGAACAGTCCTCTTTATTCGCTCATGCCTCAGTAGGCGTGGTGCACTCTCTCATGGTTCGCTGAGCGTCGGAGGTCGGGACGCTTCTTTCGCCCAAACTCTGTTGTAGGCTGTCAGTGAGCTTTAAGGTATACGGTTTCTCTTTATGTACATATGTATAGAGTAGCTGCCTGTCGTGCCGCGAAAAGTAAGCGATCTGCAGAACCGAAAAAATATATATCTTAAAACTCCGGCTTTGCAGCGTCGAAACGGTTTAAGTGTGCTCGAAGTGTGCACCTAACGGCACTGCTTAGTTTGCCCCTTTTAAATGGACTGCTTGGTCCCACGGGTTCCATTTTCTGTGTTACAAGCTGCCGTTAAAATGAGAACCGTTTGTTTAATTTTATTACGAAGTGAATAACTCTGAAACGTGGGTCAGTGTGAATGCTTGTTTGTGTACGGTTGATACCAGAACACAATCTGCGATGGACAAGACGCTGAGTGCAAAAAAATTGTGAAACGTCTGGCATGCGCAGAACTAGTTCTCAAGGTGACCGAGATCTATTAAAACAACTTTGACGTTGAACAACTCTACCAAAAGCGTCTAGTACGGCGCCTGAACTACACAAAGAGCAAGGTGAGATTTTCTTATAAGAAAATGACGCGAGCAGCGCGTTAAACTTGCGAGGACAACTGCTTTAAAAATACAGTCGACGGGAACATGGTGTGAGTTGTAGCTGAATTTTTGAGAGCAATATGTCTCTCCTTGTTTATTCAGAGTGTGCGGCGCTTTCTATGAAGTTAAGCGTAGTGTAGAAATACGCTGGACACTGCTCTCCAGGAGCGCGCCTTGCGCACTGCTTTGCGCAGTGCTTCGGCAACGTCGTTTCGTGGCCTTACAGTTTGCATTATCAATGGCTAATCACCACGAAAACTGAGAAATTCAAGAAATGAGCGTAGCGAGACATTTCAGCATGATGTTTCTTTGATGTCTAGGTAGGCCCCAGCTAGTCCGGCATCAAAGTAATAGTTATAACTCATTAAAACTTGGGTACATTGCGCTTACCTCGTAATTCGAAATAAAAAAGAAAAAGAAATGGACGTAAAAGCTACACGAAACAAACACGAAGCACAGTCTCTCCGTCGAACCCTTTTGGTTTGACCACGCATGCGCAAAGATCTTGCTTGCCAGTATAACTATAAATCAGAGCTCCGAAACGGGTAGTGCGCTGTCATCAAGAAGCAAGGGTGGAAGCGCAGCAGCAAAATAAAGGTGTGTGCTTCGTATTGAGGTGATGGGGAAAAAAAAGTTAGCCTTCAATGTGTGTAAAATAGCTGAGCCTCATGAAAAGCTGTGGTTACCTAACAAATAGCAGCCTGTTATCAAAATACTTGAATAATGCTGCCTTTAATTCTAGGTAACTGAATGAGGTACGTTAGGTACTCCATGAAGCTACTGTGAAATCCTGTGTGTAGCCGAAATATCCCTAACAAAGGGGCTTGTCGCCATCAAATAAAAAAAACTATCAGACTGCCTCTAAACAGTCAGTTGGTATCGGAAGCAAGCCTTTAAAAATTCTTTTTTTCTTCTAATGGCGCTGACTGTAAGAGACCGTTTGTTAGACTTAGATTCCGACAAGTTACTGGGGCATTCAAATCTCGACGTCTCTGTATTAGCAAATGGCGTGGTGTTGCAAGGAAGAGAAGACCGGCTGCTCGTGCTCTGACGTCACTGTACTGCTTCGTCACGCTTTGCACTCGCGCATTTCCTTCCTTGCGTGTACGCATGTTCGCTCGCTTACGTAGGACGCGCCTTTTCACCGCTTCATCGGGCGGCACGCCTCGTGTCTTATCCGGAAGTTTAAGTCGAATGACGAAGCTGGTTCATTTTGCTGTGAAGTGATGATCAGGCGAGCTCCGACATTCGTCTGCCGTCGCTGGTCGAGATGCGATTACAAGCCGCCGTGTGCCTGTTCCGGAGAGTCGAAGGGCTACGGGAGCGAGCGAGCAACCGCGGCTGCGAGGAAAGAAAGACGCGCATGCGCAAAGCGTGCGCCTGGACAGTGAGGATCGCAGCGATACAGTTCGATCGGTGCCCCGACATGTTCCGAAAACGACTGCTGCTAAAGGTGCATCTAATCTTGGCGGTGCGTTCTCCTATGATCCTCCGTCCTTCTTGTCGAAGATGTGTTAGCAGGACAAGGCCTGTACACTCTAAACACGAATGCGCTTATACGGGGGTAAAAAGGGAGTCAGCTGTCGTATAGCGCACTCCCTTTCATAAAAGGGTGCGCGATACTCCCTTTTGTGTGTTTACTCTTTTTTTACTCCTGTCTGTTTAGAGTGTATAGAGCGGGAACCCGTGTGACGAAGCAGTCCATTGCTCTTAGCTCGCGGGTCCAGACGACGCGTTCTGTGTTTGCGCGGAAAGCTGGTGCGGTGAAGTCGCGAAGGGACGACGCCTCGGGAGGTGCGCGCGCAGGACACCGTGGCGGCTGGTGCAGCTGATGTTGGTGGTGGTGGTGGAGATTGTCTTTGAGGTGACTTTTGAATCTTTAGTTTTCTAGTTTAAGTACACTGGAGCTTCGTCGTGGAGCGACGAGCAAAGAGGCGGACTCGCGTTCTATAGCGCAGTCTTGCTCGGCGCTCTGCCATCCACGTTGCAGGTCCGAGGCGTCTTCAGAGTCCGTGGCCGCATCGCGCGGCACACAAGAGAGCCACAGGTAAGCGGTATCACAAATGCGTCCTTGCCGCCACCGCGGACCCGCGTAGCGCTGGCAGCTGCAGCAGCTGTAGGGTGCAGGCGACCAGAAACAGTAATGTGACTGCCGGTGCTGACAGGGTGCTTGAGGCGCCCCGCACTGAAAAATAATACGGAAAAATAAGTAGCGTCAGTGAAACAAAGGAACAGTATGCATATCGACTCGTAACTTTTTTAAATTTCCGCCAGCCAATCGATGCATTTTTTATTACTAGGACCAGCCGATCAGTCAACAGTCTACATTGGGTATATGCATCTAGATTGGAGATCGATTTTATCTACTGCAAATGGAAGACTTAATGGTGTCAGTTTTCTCGAGCAGTGAAGATAATGGATGCATATCTGGGTACTTGTTGGTCAAGACCTTGCTGGTCAAGACTCTTCCCAAGGCCGGAACCTTTCATGGGTCTTTGCGTGGGTTGCGATTACTGTTTCCTGTTGACTGTTCAGTTTCTTTGCAGGCCTAAAAAAAACATAAATCGGCTCGTCTAGCTTTCAGCTACGTATCCCAAAGAATGTACAGTACTCACGGATTGAAATAGGACATTCGGAGCGCGTGGCCGTCGCTTCATGGAGCGCCGCCCGTAGACGCTCATGGAACCAAGGTGGTGCATTGTGGTATGGCGCGAGAGGGAGAACATCTACAAAGCAGAATTGTTCCTTCCAGTAGCGAATGAGCCGGCCTGTGGTTTACCACATGCCTGCGTGGCACTGCAAGGCTAGCGCTCCGAATGTCCTATTTCAATCCGTGAGTACTGTACATGCTGACCGAGAGCACACTACAGAAAAAGCGTGAGCTGCCCATGCTGCTAAATCACAATTAAGCACCTCTGCTAATTTATACATAAGGAGCACTGTTGTGTTTTCGTCTGGAACTTTAATCCAACATGTCAGCAGGCACTGCGAGGGCACAGTGCAAGCATCCGCATCTGGGGAACAGGAAAGAAAAGCATGAACCTACACTCTTTTTTTTTTTCAGGCGAACATTGACTGCTCATGTTTTCCTCTCCTGTTTTCGTTAACGGTCGAGCAGTATAGGGCGAGTGAAGGTAGTGGGGAGGGCTCCGCATTTTACGCGGCGAAAAATACTCTACGCGAAGCATTCATGTCCACGGCACAGGCACGCATTAGAAGCGATTGATGTAACAGTACATTACGAGTGATTAATGCACTACTATCGGGTTTTCTTAATCTGCCTCTTTACAGAAGTCAGCCTTTTATTTCCAAGCCCTTCAGCTATCAACGCAAAGCTCGATTCAGAGTAGTTCATATGAGGACGCAGGCGCAGTTACGGCCGATGCAATAAGCATCTGTACTGGGCCGCCAGCTGCGCATACATAAAGTGAGTTGCTTTTCTTGACTAGCCCCTGCGGTCCCACTCTTATATACAGCTTGAACGCCTACATTGCAAGCGTAAAAAAAAAGAACAGCCTGAAAGAAATGTTTAAAGGGCGACTGCATCGTTTTTTGTGAATTCCGCACTATTCAAGAATTCACATCTATAGAGGCTGTAAGTAAAGCATACGAAGTGCTTCTGCGCTAGCACTTAAAATAGTGACGTCATCGACGACTAACTTTTGAGGACTCTCCTTATTACATCGGAGGAGGGCAGAAAAGCTCGGTGCGACGTCACGGAAGGTAAGATTTCAAACTTCCGCTGCCCCCAACCACATCCTGGCGTGCTTAGTTGGATGCCACCTAATAACGCTCGAAGGTGTTTGCCTTCGTTGGCATAGTTTTTTTTTTCGTTGAAAGCAAGAGCTCACGCGTTGGAAATGTACTGGTAACTTCGATGACGTCATGGTGCACCCTCACCTGGAGCTGTGCGCTGCGGCGAAGCTTGATGGCCCTCTCAATTTCAATCGGCAATTCGCTTCACCATTTCAAATGCTATTCCGAAAGGATTTCGCATGTTTTACCTGCAAGTTTGACACATTCGGCCTTTTTAACCTCGTCGATTTCTAAAACATATGCAGTTGCCATTTAAGTCAATTTATAGCTGGAAATGAGAGGTGCTTTAAATTTACGTGACTTACCCTTCTAAAACGACACTTAAATGGGAAACCGAAGGGTAAGGGCTCCTTTGAAGTGCATGATCTGCAAACCTACATTTATTTCGACCGACTGATGTGTATGCTACCTTCTTGCGCATAACTTTTTCATAGTTACGTTTATAAAGCTAAACTTAAGGCACGTTCTTGCTCTTATTTGAGATGTGTCTAGCCACCGTGCTGCACGCTTCGAAATAATTGCAGCGGGCTTAAAAGCAGCCGCTGGCAACTAAGTTAGAGCGCGAGTCGACAGTTTTAGACGCGCGTAGTTTCACTTCTGAGCGCTGTAAAGATAGCACAGTGATGGTAGTCCTCGCGCTCGTAGCGTTCGCTCCACAGCAAGCAGTAGTGCTATGTGGCGAAGGAACCGCGGTCACTAAAGGCAGGCCGTCACGCTAGCCAGTGCAGCGAGACCTTAAAAAACACTCCCGTTTAAAACACGTGCGGAAAGAACATCCGCATTTCCGCGCACGTAAGGCGCGGTTGAAAGGACGATTACAGAGGGGGATGGGTAAAGGAAAGAGGAGGGACCGTATCGTGCCTCGGCTCGTGTTCTCGCTGATGTGGAGTCCGGACTTCTGGTGGCGGCCCCCCGCGGAGGAGCCGAACACGAGCTCCTCGTTGCTCATGGTGTACACGCGCGAGATGGTGGCGGTGCACTTGAGCTTCATGTTTCCGCCCCGGAAGTGGTCCTCGGTGAGCACGAAGCGCAGGCCGAGCGAGGCCGTCTCCAGGCCGTCGGCGTGCAGCGTGGTCGAGTACTCGGTGGCGCCGTCGCGGCCGGGCTCGGCCACCGGCACGTCGTTCACGAACCACCGCAGCGTGGCGGCGGGCTTGGACTTGGCCGAGGTGCAGTTGACGCTCACGGTGTCGCCGATGCGGTACTGCGCCTGGCCGCCCGTGATGCGCGGGCCCTCGGTCGGAAGTACTGCGCACAGGCACGCGTGCAGTCGCGCACAGTGTTTAACTGCAACGCGGCACACGGAGCTTAGCTGCAGTGTACAGTGTAATACCTTGTTAACATGCAACTCCAAGTTACCGTGTTTGCTCGCATAATGAATGCACCCCCCATTTTGACCGTCAAATATCAAAAAGGTGCGATTTATTCCCCTTAGCTTTATGAAAGCACCCCACTCTTTTCGCACAGTTTGTTGCTGATGGTAGTGAAAGCTAGCAGGCGCCTTTTTCTGACCGCCGGAACAAATACGCTATACTATAAAGCTCCATCTGCCGGATGTGACGAATAGGATATGTCACCTTACGGCACGAACAAACTGTAAAAATGTTTGATTGAAGAATCCGAGAACCTAAAG
This sequence comes from Amblyomma americanum, assembly GCF_052857255.1. Lineage (NCBI taxonomy): Eukaryota > Metazoa > Arthropoda > Arachnida > Ixodida > Ixodidae > Amblyomma > Amblyomma americanum. The sequence goes on from NC_135502.1 coordinate 79,305,463, forward strand.
AAACCAAAGCCGGTCGCAAAAGCGTTTCTCTGTTGGATCTGCCACAACAAGGATTTCAGAGAGAGCGACTTGTTTGCAGTTGGTGTTCGCGCTGAATGCTGTGGGTTTTCCTAGAATGACCTCTAGTTGCGCTCTCTTTTTGCACAGCATCCTGGGCTGCTACGCGAGTTATACGTGCTGGTTTAAGACAGAAGTTGTGCATGACGGTCTCGAGCACGAAAATTAGGCTGGAGAGTGTATTTTTTTGTCTTATTTTCAAGGTGAGTAGTACTGTGTGGACGTTTTATTCGTGAGGCCTGTTTTATGTCCCGTTTTTCCCGCCTAATTTTTTTTCAGAATATTTTGCCCCTCGCAATGAATGTATACCATCTAAAATTTTGGTAGATTTCTTGAAAAAAATGCATCAATTATGCGAATAAACACTGTAAAGCCAGCATTGTGCTGCTTTCCGCCTTCAGCGAGACGTGTTTCTTCCCACCACCACTAGGGATCTAATATATAGTCCCCGTCGTACCGCACATATTGGCGGATACACTTAACGTGACCGAAGCCTTGTATCATTCCTACTATCCCTGGCGTTGGAGGCATTTCTTGTGTCAGTGTGCCGACTGTCACGAGAGTAGCCAAGCCGCAAGATTTTGTGATATACCCCTACAAAATTTTTTTATACTGTCTATAAACTGTCCATCGATTTCCGTCTATAAAGTCTATAAACTTTCTATAGAGAAACACCAATGAATAGTCAATACAAATCCTATAGACAGTCTATAGACAATCTATATCATTATGGCCATACACTTTTCATAGACATTTTTTTGCGGATATTCGATTGATTATAAAAGAAAAATGAAATATCTACAGAAAGGCAATAGATTCTATAAAATGTCTATAGACTTTCTATAGAGTATTTTTATAAGGGTAGGGCCGGGTTGATCGCTGCCACTCGTTACTCTTGAAATGAAAATGGCCTGGATGAATGTTGCTGCTGCCCTGGCGTTCAACAAGGTCAGCGCACTTGTTTCGTCGACGTATGTCCGTTTCAGCTCTACGGTTATTTAGGCTTGGTAATTTCTTCGGCGCAGTTGTCGCCTCTTCCAGTTGAGGCGTATTGTGAATCCTAGAGGATTGCGTAGCTAGAGTACTCTAAGCTACGCTGAAGAGTAGCTACGATACGCTTTACTACGCTACGCTGCACTACGCTAATACTGTCGCACGCTCACGGCGGGCGCAGGTCTGTTCCGTATGCTTTGGAGTGTAATGAAGGACATGCGCAGGTCGATCCACATTCCCACGTTTATATGTCCCTCTGACAGGCAGGAGCCACAAGAAAATAAAGGCGATTCGGTCCTAACCAGTGGCCTTAAATGCTATATCTTTCGGGCGTAGCAGATCAAGTTCAATAGATAGCTTTGCAACTCAACACTGAATAGTCTGACGTTTGGGCAGGACTAGAATGTCTACGGAGAATGTAGGTTATATTTTTAATTGAATGAAGAATTTTTACTGTCACTCAGTGGCGAAACAGTGCTCTTTGACGGCTAGCTTCCCACTGGCCTCTTTGCACGGACAAATCGGTTCACGGTACAAGCCCATGACAAGAGCGCATGCGACCTCCAGCCGCTTACAATGCTGCGCAGCTCCTCTCTCACTCCCGGCTGCTAGTTATGCAAGGCATAGGCGAAGCACAGCACGACATCTGCCAATCAGCCCTTGTAAACAAGCGTTTATCCTATGTACACGCGATTTTAGTGCGACAAAGTGCTTGCCATCCAAGCACTTTAGCTGATTAATCGCTGCCATCAGTTGTGTTGACACGAAAGCGACAGAACGGCATTCTATAGTTGTCTCGTAGTGGGAACGCAAATATTCTTATAGTGCGAAACTATAGGCTGGCATGTTTTACGACATGTTTTTTAATCAGATATTTCTCGCGAAGAGATTCGATTTTCTTGTATTTATTATTTTACTGTTTTCCTGGCGAAAGCATTGTGCGCCACGAGTTAGTAAAACTTGGCGCACTCCGTCGTTTGCTTGGCAAGCCCAACGTTGCGCTAAGTGATGTTGCGTAAACGTCGTTAGTTTCCTTTCGCAACGTGCATTGTGTGCGCGCACGCAAGCACATGAAGGGCACCAACTGTCGTCTAACTAAATGACCACAACTCGCTACAAGAGCTCACGAAACGCAATAATAAGAAAAAAGAAATATATGAAGGGTAATCGAAATCGAGCTCTCTTTTGACACGTGCAATTTCCGAGCATTTCGAAACGACGGGCCGTGACGGACACGTGACGTTTGTGTTGGGAAAGCGTTTATAGACGTGGAAAAAAAATCGCGCTGGTATCGACATCATGGCTGCAGTCGATATCGACCGAATGGGAAGAAATAAAGCCAAGCATTTTGGCATTAGACAGCTTATTTGGTGCAGGAGCTTGGGCGAGATCGACTGATGTTTGTTTCTGCTCTCGGCGCCGATAACGTTTCTAACGTTTCTTTTTTTCGTTTTCAGCGTCGCGTTTTTGGTGGTAGTTAGCTCCGTGCAGTACACGCAGTGTCTTACAGGTCTGAAGTAACAGCATGAGCGTTCCCAGTGAACAAACTGCAACACCAAAGTAACCTTAAGGTTTCTTCTTCAACTCCTTCCACCAAAAACCAATTTTTTTTTCACCCGAACCGCGCCGTAATTAGGGAAGGGATAAAGGAGGGACTCATAGAAGGAAAGAAAGAGAGAGGGGCCGCAGTGGAGGTCTCCTAAATAACTTCGACCACCTGGGGATCTTTAACGTGCACTGACATCGTACAGAACACGGGCGCCTTTGCGTTTCGCCTCCATCGAAACGGGGCCGCGCGATCGAGTTCGAACCCGGGTACTCCGGATCAGTAGCCGAGCGCCCTAACCACTGAGCCAGCGCGGTGGGTAACCGAGATAAAAAAACGAATTATTTCGCGAAAAAGCAAAGGCCACACAGACAAGTGCTGGACAGATTAGGTACTCTGACTCTACGATTAGTATCAGTGACCATTGATGCTACATGTGACGCTTTCTTCGCATGATATTTCTTTCGGATCTCAATCCGCAATGTTTACGCGCTAAACATGCGCCGACTAGTCTTAGCTTTCAGCTGCAAGGGCACTGGGTGGTTGTGGTGTGCTGGCAACTTGCCTAGCACGGCCATGTCCTTCTGGCCGCCCACAGTGTCGAAGGAAGGAGCCTCGGCGGACACCTCGCAGCGGTACGTGCCGGCACTGTGCAGGTTCACATTACGCAGGTACACCGACGTCCGCCCCGAACGTGCCAACTGTGGGAGAGGAGGAAAAAGGAGGAAAAATTCTAGTTAGACCAGCTGAAATGACGCAGACACAGAGAAGCACACAGGACGACGCTAGTCTACTATCGACTGAATTTATTTCACTGAACGCCACACATATACCGGGTGCTTCAGCAAACATTGTCAAAAATTTTCAACAATCGCTTTTTTGGGCTAAAAATATGGCTTTAGCGGCATAGTATTACCGCTGTTGGCGGACACAAGAAAACCGGTGAATCCACTTCAGTAGTAAACTGGTTAACTAATTTTGGATAATTAATATTTTAACCAGTAGAGTTAGGTACCTATTTGTAATGAGAGATTTGTAGCCGGTCGTTAGTAATAGCCATATCGGTTTTTAGAATTTCGAGAACGCGATTACCCTTTGCGCTGTGGCTCGACAAAATTTTTTTTTTTGGCTAGTTGCGTGTACTTAAGGGGTTGCTTTGCCTGCATGCTTTCGAAAGCGCATGTATTTTCGCACGATGCAGCCACATTTTGTCGAGCCACAGCGGTGAGAGTAATCGCGTTTTAGAAATAGCAAAAACTGATATGGCGGTTACTAACGACCGGCGACAAACCTCTGTTTGCAATTAGACGCCTAACTAGTAGTCAAAAAGTTAATTATTAGAAATTAATTAACTATATTGGTAGTTAAGATGATTCACCGGTTGTCTTGCCTCCGCCAACACTGGCAATACTATGCTGCAAAAGCCATATTTTCATGCGAAAAAGCTTAATTTTGAAAATTTTTGGAAGTGTTCGTTTGAGCATTCGGTATACTCTTCAGCAATGAAAAATAGTTTCAGGCATGAAATTACTGGTAATTGGAAAGTACAGACGAAATCAGTTCACGATGTTGCTCATTTGTTTCGGGCTCACTGCCATGATCGTGAGCGAAGACTGACTTGAAAATGCCTCGCGCGATCTGGCAACATCATAGGGACCCGAGAGGACGTGTTGGTGGTAATGACGTCATGCCAGTGTACGGGTTCGGCGCACCACCGTGACAGTCGAGGGCCATTCGGAGAATTAATCACGGACCGATATGCTAGCTTGAGGAGCATTTTAAGCAAAGATTTCGTCCATTTGAAGAACTCAAGTCAACTTACTTTCATCTTAGTACGGCGACTGAACTTGGTGATGAAATCCTTGAGTTCCTACTTTCGAACAAAACGCGCAAGGCTGCGCTGTAGTCCGCAAGTCGCTTAAAAAGTGAAACACTCTAGCGGAGATCGATCGTCGGAAAAAAAAAAGTTTATGACAACGATGATGGGTTTTCTCAGACGACGAGCGACGGATAAAATACAGGACGAGAGTATTGCGTTGTCTCTCGTCCCAAAAGCTCATTATAAATGCTGGCTTTCTGTTTGCAGCGTCTGCTCGTACCCGAAATATCGTGTGCGCCGGGGGCCTTTAAAAGTCGACCGGCGAGCAGGCGCCGAGTCTTGGGCGGGCGCGCTTCTTTCCACTGACCCTGAACGTGACACGGATGAACGATTCGGTCAGTCGCTGCGCTGTTCCGATTAGAGCGCTGCTGCCACTTCAGCGTCGTCGGCCCCGCCCGTGTTTACAGGCAGTCGGCGCGTGTATACGTACGTCCACGTCGACGCCCGGCAGGGGCAGGAATTGGCCGGGCGGCCAGTCGTTGGGCACGAAGCGGTAGAACTCGACGTCGTTCTTGTACCACTTGACCGAGTAGAGCCGGTCGCCGTTCAGCTCGTAGATGCAGCTCAGCCCGACCGTCTCGCCCAGCGTGGTCGGCGACGGAATGTCCACATTCACCAGCTTCACGGCGGACACGGTGGTCACGAAGCCTGCGAGCAAGAAATGCGACCCGACAAAAAAAAAAAAACAAACACAACAAGGCGTGTTGGGACAACTATACCAAAATTTTTGTCCTCGGTTCATTGACTATTTCTGGCTATTCTGATGACCGTTAAGCAGAAAAAGACGCGTCTATTCCTTACAAAATTGAAATCAATGGTTTTTCGCCACTCGATTCAAGCTGGCAGCATCAGCCTCGAAAAGAACTCTGCGATAACCGTTTGGAAGCTAATGGCGGCGTATCCTGACCTCAAGGAGCGGTAGATAAAATTGTCTTGACGTCATCGCAGTTTCGTTTCGGAAACGGTCGGTTGGGGGCGATACCTGTATTTCACTTTTTGACCTTTATTAGCTTTCAAGACTCGTCTAGTGTGAAAGTAGCCGCTTTGTTTTTAGAACGCCGCGGTTTATCAAAACAGACAAATATATAGTTTGTCCTGAGTGTTTCTCAACGGCATAGAGAGGCCAGGTCTATAAACGCCTGTGGAAAGAAGTGCAGCTATTGCTGATATTTGGTCCGTCCTTGTGCATATAACGAAGGTACTCTCGAAAACAGGAAAAACAATTCGCCGGACATGTGCTTGGCTGGTTAATGTACACAGGTTAAGAGAAAAAAGGTGCTAAAACGGATAAAAAGGTGGAAAAAAGAGGAGGCAAGCCGGACTGGATGCGGTGGCAGCGCAAAAATGTGTCCCCACGTCCAGACTGGTCGTGGTTGAACTAAACCGCAGATATGGATCATGTGTGGTCAATGGAAACTAAGAGGGTCCATGGCCCGTCTATGGGTAGCGCTCAAGGCAGTGGCTGTTAAGTATCAGAATTGCTCTTTGATGGAGTTCTGTGCTCACAGCCCTAGAAACTTGACCTAAGTCAAATGAAGTCAGTGCTAAAGGAGCAGTGTTGCGTCGAGAAGCATTCGTCCGTTGCCAGAACAGGGCAGTTGCTATGTTACGTGTACATCTACTTCCTCGCACCTCGAGTGTTCACTTACGATGTAGTCAGTCATACTAATTAGGAAGCTGTGAGCTTTAGGTACGCATAGAACCAAGGTAGGATATGCACTGTACAGCTGTGTGCTCGGAGTATGTTATGTACTGGGATACTTATTGGTGTAACGATACTTCGTCTCTGTACCTTGATATGGCCGACATGACAGGGGCCTTCATCGAACGTGATAAAAGCTACCTCTAGCGAGCGGCATCTCGGGGAAAGAAGTGAAAAACTAGGTACTGTTTCGACGACTTTGAGCTTTCAGTGTGACTTTCCGACTTAATAATTGTATCAAGACTAGAAAATTTCAGTTTAAGTGCCGTTGTTGTAGAACCCGAATGCAGCAGAAATGTGCTAAAGCTGAATGCAGCTAAATTTTGCGTCCCTTTCACAACGGTATCGCTGAAGGCGTCGCTTATGATCCCAGATTAAATCCAATAAAAATTGAAGGCTACGTAAAGCGGCTATAAATTACTTTGCCATCTAACTAGGGTCCTGGTGCGGAAAGGGTCTACGTGTGGAGCCATTATAAATCCAAAGTCACTAAGTCCGGCTTTCCTTGAACTATACGACGGGAGCTCGATAACAAGTGGACCCCCGAAAATGAGATCAAAGGATGCATGTTGATGCGTTGTTGGCCAACCATCAGCAACATCGGTTTTCTGTAGCAGGCTACTCCGAGCCCTCTAGCGCTCCAGTCATAAAGGAAGGAAAAAAATTCGTTGCAGGCATTTAGATATCTCTTAACTGCGGGAAGGCGAAATACAATTGCGACTCATTGCACTGATTTGAATTTGCCGCGCTTGAATTCATTTCATGACAGAGGAGAAGAGCAGCTGGCGCGAGCGTGGTGCCACGTGACCTAGGTGGCGATGTAACGGACGGACGGTCACCGCGAGTATGAGCCATTGAAGACTACCGCCTTAAATGGTGCTGCCAGTTGCAGAGTTTCAGAGGATTTACTGCAAAGGCGGAACGCTTCAGATACACAGGGACTGTATGTAGCATTGCCTAACTGTGGCTTAGTCTTGCATAATCAGAAATAAAAGAAGGATTTTCACTAAATATTTCTGAAAATTAAGAGAGATAGCGGAATAACCTTCGCCATTAATAATGGTCGACGCGACAACTGCCATGTCGTGTCGAGCATTTTGCACACTCTGGTTTTCCCGCTAGACTACACACTTGGTCATTGGCCCACGTGGTTGTTGCACGGTTTTGTGGCGTCAACGCACGCAGTCTACCCCTCTACGTAACTATCTCCTGATGGTTGGTCCTGCGACCACTGAGTTACTGAATGGACTTAATTTTTACCTCAGGCTGCGGCCAACATGAACGAAGGAACTGAAACAACTAAGACCACTCTAAGCTCTTTCTATTGAATGTGGTGCCCCATCACTAGCTTAGTACACACTATTGTAGGACAGCTTTCCTCATAGCCTGAGTCACTTTGGGACGTTAAACCCCATAAAGCAAAAGTAAAAAAAAAAACATTGCGGTAAAACGGCTTCTCGCATTGGCTTCCAAGCTACGACAGCTTAGGCCACGCTATACTTGCAACCTTCCCATTCTTATCTATCTGCATGAGCCTGCCACCCCTCCTATGGTTGCCTTCTCTTAGCATTCACTGCGTTGCCCATAGGGACAGTCATTATATTCTCTCCGAATTACACGCCTTGGCCATATCCTTGATTTCAGCTTGGATGTAATTTACTTACGCTAGTTTCCTGACCTAGACTGTCCTCTTTATCTCTCTTAACGCTACTCTAGTCATGTTTCTTTCCGCACCTAGTTACGCTGTCTGAAATTTAGTCTTGAGCATTCTCGTTATTGTTCATGTTTGATTGGTCCTAACTAGAGAGGTTCGCGGTAAAATAATGTCCTGTACAGAATTCTGCTCCACCCCATAACGTGTCTTGCCAAGTACGTAACAATCGTCGCTTCTTCGATGACAAGGAGGATGGGCCAGGCTTAGGCATATCTGTGGTACTTTCCTCTGCCGGCGCGCAGAAAGACACGAGTTAAGGGAAACATTCGCACTCCACCGGCCACCCACCGTGAAGCCAGGCGATGAGGATTCCTCGTGCGACGGCCGTGGCGCCCGAGGGCCTCCTGGATGGGCCCGCCATGACATCAGATCGGCCTCGGCACTACGCCTGGTGCCCGCCCAGCCCCGTTCATGCAGCGGCCTCTTTCTCCTGCCGTACGCCACCGGTACACGCCTCCTGCTGCGGAGAACAAGCAGAAGAGGCACAAGCAATCGGAGATCAGACAGTGAGCTGAAAATGTGCTCGCGATAGACGCACCGTCTGCAGCGGTCAGTGTCCTACCCTTACAAAAATTTCTCAGGCAGTCTACGGACTGCCCAAAGGCTTATGTCTATAATGTCTATGGACTCTCTATAAACAAACCTTAGAGAACAGTCTATAGGCAACACAAGTCCTGTAGAAAGTCTATAGATAATCTATAGATTTATGCCTTTTATTGGAACTTTGTCTATTGACAATCTATAGGATGTCTATAGACAAAGTTGTCTATAGACATCCTATAGACTGTCAATAGACAAAGAAATATATATAGGAAGCCAATAGAGTCTATAAAAAGTTTATATACCATTTTTGTGAAGATAATGTCACGCATCGCTTCTCAAAACAACATTACGGACCTCACATGTTCAATGTAGCAGTCATATTTGAATTGGTTTGCCGCATATGACAACGAAACGCTTAGATTGACGTGCAGCGTTGTAATTATACCTCGAAATTTAAGACGACGTTTCTAACACCCAAATAGGATTTCTCGCTGTTAAATGCTCCTCAAATGCTTGAAACCCAATTTTTACTACATAACACGAGACAAAACTGGAATGATGGCGTTACCACGAAGCAACGCTCACTGTTGTATGCATGCAGAGTAACGATGACAAACGGAAGAAAAGAGTGAGAAAGGTCATGGGCTCAAGTGAGACAAGCAACAGCACAAAATACTCGCTACCGTCATTTGCATGGACACTCCTCTTAGTATAATCTCGTACGGCAGTTAAATCTACGCATTACCTTTAGCGCGTGGTTCACCGTGTCTTAGCGGACACGGTCGTCGGTAGCACACTCCATGTATTGACGGATCGCTATTCTATCCAGGAAAATGACTTCAGTTTTCTTTCGGTCGGCTACGCCTACGACGACCGCCACGAGTCTACAATTCCTTGAAGCCGTGACATGTAAACATCGTTTCTCACGAAAGCCACTTCTTGCCCTATATCTTGCGCTTTCCATGTTCCACTGCTGTCTCCCTCACAAAAATTTCCTGGGACAGTCTATAGACTGTCCATAGGCTCATGTCTATAATTTCTATGGACTATAGACAAACTCTAAAGAACCGTCTATAGACAATACAAATGATATAGAAATTCTATAGACAATCTATAGATTTATGGCCATACATTTTATTAGAATTTTGTCTGTAGACACTCTATAGACTATGAATAAGCAAAAGGAAATATCTATTGGGAGGCAATAGAGTCTGTAAGAAGTCTATAGAGAGTCTATGGGCAATTTTTGTAAGGGCTTGACTCTTTCGCACAGACATTAATAGGCCAGATGCCATGTGAGCTTGCTAGCCGTCGCTCGTGTCCCTCAAGAAGTCGAGTAGCGTGGTAACGATGTCCACTTGATTGGTCCTGCGCCAACTCCGATCACCGCCTGAATTTTCGCCTCCCTTTTCGCCTCGACTGACGAATTTCGACCGATTTTGAGGTTTGCGCTCACTTTCGCCTCTGACTGGGATGAACGCATTACAGAGGGCTTTCACGTTTCTGCGTGACGGATTAGTTAGAGAAAAAAGTTTTCGTGTAGCGAAAAAATGTAAACATGAAAGGAGGTCATTTTTGGATGGCCTCTAGGGCGTGTAATAGAATAAGTATCTATAGACAGCTAGGCCACACATTGCCGCAAGTGCCTCCAAAGAAGAGCTCGGATCAAAGGAAGGTAAAATTGCATTTTAGCAAAATAAATCTCCCTGCATGCTTGTTTAAGCCGCGAAGAGACGAGGGTGCGCGTTGTTTGACTCAAGTGTGTGGTTGCGTGTTTTATTTGCTACACGGCCACTTCATACGCCGCACCCGCTTGGAGTGCGCTACGCTGTCCCCAAGGCATTCAGCCAGCGACATTTTCTATAGCTTCTCGTCAAAACTAAGTAACTTTTAATTACTTCCAAAGACCACGCTGGGGACATCACCGGTACAGTTGCGCAACCCAGGTAAAAGGAAGGGAGACAAAGCTCAAGTTTTGCCGTTATGCGCAAATGCCACATGCTTTATTTTTGTAATTGAGCGGAAATATTCGAGTTGAGAAATCTAGTATTACGTATACAAGCTTACTCTCGCAATAGCATTCAAAGCTATTCCGCTACGAAGAAAATTAGTTTCCTGATCGACAGGAAAGCACACGGATATTGTCATTATTGTCTGCCTTTTTATTTTTCTTGTTCTAGTTGACTGCGAATATACGTTCCATGCTTTACCGTCGAAAAGATGCTTAAGGTACACATATATGTTATGTGTTGCCGGTTGCATTGATTTAGTGTTAATTACCCCTGCATTTGGTTTGTGGGGGTGGGCTGGGGGGGTTGTTACATCCCAAAGCGACTCAGGCTATGAGGGACGCCGTAGTGGAGGGCTACGGATAACTTCGACCACCTGGGGTTATTTAACGTGCACTGACATCGCACAGTACGTGGGCCTCTAGAATTTGGCCTCCATCGAAATTTGACCGCCGCGGCCGGGATCTAACCCGCGTATTTCGGATCAGCAGCCGAGCGTCATAACAACTGAGCCGCCGTGTCGGCAATTACCCGTGGAAACAGTGTTACTATTCTTAGACAGGACTCTTCAGGACACAGGTAGCCTCAGGCTTGCTTTCGTCTGTCGCATGTGGCCTTCTGCGGGATTCGAATGAGAAATATTGGGCCACAGTTTAATATTGGCGGGACAGAACCAGCGCGCAATATACTACTGCTACTGCTCTTAACGCAAAAAACTGATTCGGTAATGTGCGAGAACAACCCTAAAATACTTTTTTTGTTCGTTTTCTCAGAACAGAAGTTATGCCTTAGGTTAACAAGTTTAGTCAGACCACGTTATGACAATGGAGCGTTGAATTAGAAGCCTACGTGTGAGGCGAGAGGAACTTTTTTGTACCAAAACAAAAAAATAGAAAACGGTCCACGAAGGTTCGGTCAGCGTGCTTACAGTACAAGGTGCATAGCGACACTCATCCAATATGCTTTTTTGCATGTCGTTAAAAAACAGGTGAGTGGCTTTCGTGCCAAACCTAAAATGCTGCAAATAAACAAACCAGAGTTCATTGTTCACCTGTTGTAAATTTGTGATCTGAACGAGCTCTTGAATACCTGGGGGCTAAGCCTCTCTTTCCTTTCGTATTATGTACCACGGTACGCGAAATACATGCTCGTTTCGTCCCCTCAGGGACGGCCACGTCTCAAGAACTGTTCCTTTCAAACGTTTCATCACTGACAGGCTTCAACGGGATTACGAAGGCAGCATCGGAAGATTGCTTATGGCACATTTGTCGCGTGTAATTATACGCTCAGTATTGTACCGGCCCGCACAATGTGGCTGCGTTCCGTGCCGCCAAGAAAAAAGGAGACCGAATTCCTTCTTAAAGCCAAGCCCGCTTCTTTTCCGTTTCATCTAAGCCTTCTTCTTCCAGAGGCGACGCTTTCGAAACAAGAAGAGCGCAGTAATTCCGAAACGCTAGGAATAGAGGGCTCCGTGGGCTTTGCGTGTCCTAAGTATACGGCGGACGATTCTAAGACCCGGACAGTGCATTGCACAACGACGGCCAATATGAATTACCTCTTGTTAAGCATCGATCTCGGACTTTGCACATTGTGAAACGTCAAATTGGTCTTGCAAGTCGGATTAAGCGCGCGCGATGGCAACGGCTTTGATCGCCTTAAAAATTCATTCCTTCGAAACTTGTTTTACGCCCGCGAGGCATCGAGGACTTGGATTCTCGGCCTGCTCTTTCTAGCGTAGCCGCCTTTGCCTATAATAGTGATTACGATTGCAAACTTCATGCTTGGTCCCTGGTACTCAAAACGCAGTCGCTCTTTATAAATAGGGGACACCGTAATGACTGCAATCCGTTTCTACTGAGATGGAAACCAAGAAGAGCCGGGCTTACGCGCAATTAAGACGCGTTCGAGCAAGATTTAACTATTAGAGGCTAACAAAAGAAAGAGAGAGAAACTGATGTAGCAGTCTTGGGCATGGAATAGGAAAATTGAGGCTAATAAAAGCACGTTAACTACTGTTTTTATTCTGTTTATTTTGTTAATTTGAGAACAGCGAGCAGTTAGACTGGTAATTACGAGATTACATTTTTTACGCAATTAAACATTTAGGCAACTTCGCCCAGGACGAGAGGCCGGCTCCGCTAACTGCTTTGTTCTGTTGTGCTCAGTTAAGCTGATAAACTAGATTTAAGCGACATTGTTCTGGGCGAACGTTAACACTCAAACCGTATAGTACATACTAAAAAAATAGGAGTTTTCTGACTTCGTGCAAGCAGTACCATTTTCTTTATTTCATTTCAAATACTGCTTCACGCATTAGCGTTGTACGAGTACTGTTCAGTAATTGGTTCAAGAGCTGCTGCCGAATATTAAAATGTAGGGCGGTAAACTTGCCATTCACGTTTAAGAGACCAAAAAGCGGGTGCTGAAGGTTATGACACACGAGAGGAGTGTCTAAATGAAAAACAGCATGCAATGGCGAGGAGCGGTGAGCGTTTATTTCAGCCTGAACGTAGAGAAAAAAATATGGCATCTCAAGAAAGCGATCTCTCGAAAATGTTTTGCTGTCTTAAGCACCGGCATACAGTTCGAACACTTAGCGTGTTTTCGACACTTCCCCTTAAGTACGATTCAAACGTGAACTCTGGAAAGAAACCTAGAAGGCTGCCCGCGCTCGCCAGCATCGAAAGTTGCTCTTCGCCTTACACCGCTTGGCTCGATTTCACACAGAGACGCAGGAAAACAAAAAAAAAGAGAGAAAAAGACCGGTTATGAATGCGCTACTCGGTCCCATCCGTGTTTAGGCCCATTATCTTGATCGGGTGCACCCGCCCCCGCACGCAGCAATCGATGCAGACCAAACGTGACGAGGGCTTTGTTTCATTTCCCCGGCGTGGGTCTCCATCACGCTACAGCGTGTATGCTTCGCAGGTGGTTGGACGCAGAAAGGGGAGTTGGGGGGAGGCTTTCCTGTCACGCAAGCCACGAGGGCGCGTCCAAAGCACGCCGCTCGTTGTCGTCCGGTGTTTTTCTTTTCTGTGGGGTCTGTTTGTTTGCCTGCAAGATCAATGGCGCGTCGTCGAACGAGCCTTCTATTTCAGCCGATAGCCGCCCAAATGCGCGCGGGCATTGGCTTTGAAAAATACCGCCGCCTCTTGCGCGTGCGCTTCTTCATAGAACAGTTCAGCACGCTCAGGAAGCCAGCTTTACAGGCCGTGTGGCGGCTTCGTCGCACGCCCGCTCACGGTTGGTAACGCGGCTGTGTTCAACTTGCTCCGCACTATTTCTTTTTTTTTTTCGAACGGAATAATGCGTCGATAAGTGTTCAACTTCGGTAGTGAATTGAGCTTACTTACTTTCTTTTTCTTTCTTTCTTTCTTTCTTTCTTTCTTTCTTTCTTTCTTTCTTTCTTTCTTTCTTTCTTTCTTTCTTTCTTTCTTTCTTTCTTTCTTTCTTTCTGTCACGAATCTGTATTTACCTTTCCTTTCCTTTGAAAGTTTTTCTTTCGGTTCATTTCTATTTTGGCATCTCCTTGAATATCCTAACCTGCTGCAGCAAGACTCGCATTCCGTGGTGGTTTCTTTTGCTGCTTCCATAAAGTTCGCTTTTTGTTCGCGGCGTACTTACACGCACGCGCCCACACAAACGCCCGCGCTGCTACTTCTGTAACACGCGAGGCGCTTTTCAATTCACGACGTTTGCTGGGAACGAACGTATCCTTTCTTATTCTTTGTTTTCCCAGAAATGCACTAAATGTGTCCCGCGCAAAACCGGCTGAACATATCACTGAACCTTGGCTCTTAAAGCGTGAAACAAGGGCTCACATTTCAGTCAGCGTAAGAACCCTGTGACACTTTCCACCTACATATGCACGCGGTTTTAAAACCTGACACGCCTGTGTCTTCCTGCGACATAAGAATGACGCGAAATTCCAGCACGCCTTTTTTTTCTTACCTGACAGGAACATCGTACCGTAAGTACAAATGCCCCGGCAGCCGGCACAGCTTTGGAATCAGTGTCAGTAAAATGCCTACTCTACAAAAAATATATATTTGGGCTCGAAATATTTAATATCACGAAAAGCACGTACGCATTCCTTAATATGCTCTATGTGCTAAAGCGCGTACGTGACCTGGAGTCATGCCATAGCGGAGGGCTCGCGACTAATTTCAAGAAACGGGAACTCATCAAAAGAAGAGCTCCAAACTATTCGCTTGTTGCCGCTGTCGATGAGCGGCCGCCACCCCTGGGAAATAATGGCGCGGATGCGTTCCGTAAGCGGCAGGACGTCGTAGTTCTTGATATACAACGTCCGTTCACGTGCTCACGTACCTTTAATTCGGAGCAGTAATTTTAATAACTGACAAAGTACACCTTAGACCTCGCACCCCCCGTAAAAAATACGCATGTCGGGTAGCCATGTAAGCCGACGCGCAGTTGGCGCGTCTTCAGTCAACCAAATGATCAGGCAGGCTTTCGTTAAGGCTGCTCGACAATAGATTGTATCCATACTGTCAACCAGCAGACAAACGAACAAAATATAACCTACCCCTGTATATAATCTTCATAGATTAGGAGAAAGCACTTGACTCAGCCGAAACCTCAGCATTCATGCAGGCATTAAAGAATCGGGGTGTAGATGAGCCTTATGTAAAAATACTAGAAGATAACGATAGCAGCTCCACAGTCACCATAGTCCTTCATAAAGTCAGCAGTAAAATTTGAGTAAGGAATGGTGTCAGGAAGAAAGACGCGATGTCTTGTGCACTATTCACCGCCTATTTAGACGAGGTATTCTGAGGCTTGTATTTGGAACAGTTTTGAATAGCAGCTAATGGAGAATATTTTGATAACCTCCTATTCGCTGATGAGATTTCCTCGCTAAATCACTCACGGGATGAATTACAAAGCATGATCATTAACTTAGGCACACAGGGAAAAACGGTGGGTCTAAAATTAATGTGCAGACAACCAAAATAATTTTCAATAGCCTCGTAAGAGAATAGCAGTTTACAATTGGTAGCGAAACGCTGGAAGTGGTACAAGAGCACCAGTACTTAGGGCAGGTAGTGACAGCTGACCCGGATCGTTAGAAGCAAATAACTAGAATGATAAGAATAGGGCGCATCGCACATGACAGGTTCTCTCAGATCATGAATAGTAGTTGGTTGATGGGGGTTTTAACGTCCCAAAGTGACTCAGGCTATGAGAGACGCCGTAGTGAAGGGCTCCAGAAATTTCGACCACCTGGAGTTCTTTAACGTGCACTGACATCGCACAGTACACGGGCCTCTAGAATTTCGCCTCCATCGAAATTCGACACCCGCGGCCGGGATCGAACCCGCGCCTATCGGACCAGCAGCCGAGCGCCATAACCAATCAGCCACCGCGGCGGCTCATGAATAGTACTTTACCAATATCCTTCAAGAGCAAAGTATATATCCTTACCGGTACACACCTATGGGGCAAGAACGTGGAGGTTCACGAAAAGGGTTCAAATAAAATTGAGGGCAATACAGCGAGCTATGGAAAGGAAAACGATATGTGTAACGTGAAGACACAGGAAGCGGGGCAGGGTGGGTCAGGAAACAAGCGCCGGTTGATGATATCCTAGTCAAAATCAAGAGGAAGAAATGGGCTTGGGCAGAGCATGTATATGCGAATGCAAGATAACCGCTGATCTTTAAGCGTAACGGAGCGGATTCCAAGAGAAGACAAGCGTAACAGGGGGCAGAGAAGTTTGCGGGGATAAGGTGGCCGCGGCTGGCACAGGACAGGGTTAATTGAAGGGACATGACAGAGGCCTTTGTCTTGCAGAGGTCGCAGTCACGTTGATGAGGAAAGGAATGGCAAGTTCGCGGAGAGAATCGCGAACAGAGTTAAGTTCAGCGGAAAAGTCTTTTTTCTCCCTAAAAAATCCGCAGCATCAACTTTACGACCATTCTGCGGAAGCTGTCAGGAGGAGTGAGAGAGCTAGTGAAGGGTTATGCGCAACAGACAAATGGACGGTGAAAATGGGGCTAGCAGCGACGCGAAGATGAGACGAGGACAAGACAGCCGCTACGATTTGTCTTCTTTTCCTGACGCCGATTTTGGCGCAGTTTTTTATCTACCAATTATGTCTGATCGATTGGTCTCTGGATTCTACCTTTATTGAAGATGCTGTCGTTTCTGTGTGAATTACTGGCTACTAGGGCTAAGATCCCACACTGTGACAGCAGACACATTTATTTAAACCTGAAATGGGTATGAATTGGTGGACCAATGCTCTAACCACCAATGAACGCATTTTAGCCCTTCGAGAAACCAATTGGACTGGTGTCTGTAACGTTGTGGAAATCCGAATTCCTTTTCCATTGCGTACTTATCTGCTTTCGATTTTCTCCTGTTGGATTGATGAATAAATGAAACTCTTGTAAGAGCCTGCAGGCTCAGCTCCTAGTTACATATAACAGCAAGTCGCAAAACTAATAATAACTGATATAGGTAAGTTCCAGCTGCAATTTTATAAAGCGCAAAGAATGGGGCCTATGGCATACATCCATGAATCGGGATGGGAGGCACAATACCCAGGCACAATACCAAGATTCGAACTTTCCCATGTGTTTTCGATATACTACAGAAGCCAGCACACAAAACATGCCGACACAGCTATTTCAGCATTTTAGCGAAATAATCATCCAATATCACTGTGCTCTGGACTTCGATTTTAACCGCGGATAGTTTATCCAGCGGTTTCTTTGTTTGGCGAGCGCTTCTTCGGTCCTTGTTCAATCAAAGCTCAGGTTCCCCTTTCCGTGAAATGAATTTTGATACCGTGTGTACTTTTTTCTTCCGCCTCTTCGTGCGTTCCGCCTGATTTGGTCTGGGATGTCGAGTCAGCTTCATTGGCCGATGTTGTCTCGCTAGAGAAACTCTTGGAGGGATCGCGTTCTCTCCTAACCTCAGAGCAGTTTTTCTTTTTGCCTTTCTTTATTAGCTCCGGGCGACCGCTCATCTTTTGCTGTGCGGTATCTTCTTCCTCGCTCGGTGTATTGAGCGAGCGTCACATTTCCTGTGGCAGTCGTTTTTTGTTGTTTTTTTTGGCTCTCTTATCGTTTGGGCTGCGTCCTCTTCTTCCTGCCCGCTCGGATGCTTGACCTCCACGACTCGTGAGAAGCGTCTGTTTGGCCGCTCCCTGTTCGACCCCCCCCCCCCCCCCCCCCCGACCGCCCGCTGTTTTATATCTAGAGGAGACGATCTCTTCCCTCGAGGGGGTTTTTCTTCGCGTTTTCCAAAAGCCTACGATCGAATTTTTCTCCACACTGAAAGAAAAAAGGCGAAAACTTAAATAACAGAAGCGTCCCTGCCTCCACGAATCCTCAGCACTGCTTTTTTTTTTTCATGCTCGCTTTGATGAAAGGGCTCGATGTCGTTCTCTTCAGTTTATTCTTAATTTTTTGGATAGGTTCTAAGCGAAGCGCATTTGGTGTGTTCTATTCTGACCACTCTGTATACTTCATCATGAGCTCGCAGGATCGCTCAAATGTGTTAATGGCGCCCGTTATGCGCGTCAGCATCTCATTAGCTCTGAGAAAGCAGGTTATCTATAGTAATACGAACTAGATGTGCTCAGTGTGGACGCGCTTGGAAGGTAAGTGGATAAAATGTGAGGCGAATGTAGAAGCCTGCGAGCTATTACTTGCGGTCTTAATTAAAATAAAAGGACCGCGCGGCAAATGCGATCGATGGAATTAAAAATAGTACCGGGTACATTTCGTCACTTTAGCCAAGTTGTTGGTGCATAAACATCTGTGGAAAACTTTGCTAACCTACAACGTAGTCATTTCGCGGCACACTCTTCGCGACAAGCCAATAACGGACCGTGAAGAGCATCAGATGTACTGTGCTCCTAATACTAAGAAGAACTTGTCAACAGAAGGAAGCCGCAGTGATGTCGAATTGCCCTCGGTTTAAAATCACAGCAAGAATGCGCTCGGAATTATTTTCAGATTTTCAAAAGAAATTATTGGATACCTAGAGAAAAGGCTGAGCTGGATTCGGGAACTGTCATGTATCCATATCTTGTCTACGCGCCGGGCAAAGGTGCTCGTTGCAGTTACCTGTCCAGTGACTCATACAACTAAATTCTTCAGGTCATTTTCAAGCTTCAACAAAGTGCGAAATTATGACGGAACGCCCGCTGAATAGCCTGTGTTCTATTATCCTACGCACTGTCTATTCTGCCTCCACGTCGTTTCCATGACTTGACGTCACCAAAGATATTATCGTCGGCAAGTGACGCATAAAAAGTAGCTGGCGGTAGTCACTTCTAATCTAATGCGAAATAATGTCTATTGCTCTCAGTGCAACCAGACTTCTACAGGAAGCTCGCTGCCTGTCTCACAGTTATGCTCGGTTTTTAGTTGTTTCAACATCCCACTGTGTAGATCGCAGTGTAGATATAATCGTTACTTGTTTTACGTGGACTTAAAACTTTTCTACCGGTGCAAGATGAGATGGTCTCGCTTCAGCGGAAGCAGTCTCGAAAGTTCTGAAAAACTTCACCGAATCTGACACAAAGTACACTCGAAGCCCATAGTTTGTCGTCAAGCGTGCCTTGCAAGAGTAGAAACACTACGTCTAAGGCTGATTTTGCCCGGACAGTAGGGTTCCCTCGGAGAGTAACGATCTGGGGCGTCTTACAAGCAAAGATTCCTTCTACAATGTATCACATATCCCGTGTGCTCAATCATGCGGGATGGTCGCGGTGAAAGCAACTCCGCCTATTCCGGCGCAACCCGATGAAAATCGAAACTTGCCTTAATCTCGTTTTGTCTACCCGTGTTCGTCGTGCTCACGATGACGAGAAGGAAAGAATGAGAAACGAGGAATGACGAGGAATGAAACTCATCGCGCACTACCGAAAGCGGGTAAAGCGAAGCGTTCTTTCTCGATTTAGTTCGTATCTTTCTTTCCCATCTCCCTTTCTCTCTTTCCTAGCTATCCCTCACTCTCGCTCACCGGTGCATATTCCTAGTTCGATACAGGCCGCTTTAGCGTGGAACAGTGAGCCGGATCTAGACAAGCGACAGGGCTGCGCAGGAAAGAAAGTGCACACTTCTTAAACGCTCGAAACAGAAAAGCGGCTACCTGTCCCCTCTTCCACAGTAAGCACAAGCACCACCCCTCCCCAACGTCTTTCTCTCTCTTTCCCTCGCTCTCTCTTTTTTTCCTTATTTGCCTTGCTCGCAAACGCGCTCCACCACTTTCGCCAGAAACTGTTTTGACAATCGCGGGGAGTTGTATATGATGCGAGAGGACGATCGGAATATTGATTCCAGCGAAGGGGGGGGGAGAGCGCGCTTCTTTCGACAGCGGCGGGGAATTCAGCGTCTTTCGTTTCGCCCGCTGTCGTCGTTGTCCGTTTCGTGTGCGCGCGCGCCCAGTAAAGGGTGAAAGGAAAGGAGGAAAGTGGGAGGAGGAAAGGCGGGCTTGTGCGCTGCTCGCTAGCCGTGGGGAATGCTTGCTTGCTGCTGTCGTCGTGCGTATACGCCCCCCGTGAGCGCGGACGTCGGAACCAATTCGGCGCACCATCAATTCTTGTCAAGCGCTGTCGATTCGAAATAGTAAAGAAGACGCTGTCCTGGAGGCAAGTGCCAAAGAAACCCCCCCTCCCTCAACCCCCCCCCCCCCTCCCTCATCCCAACGTCGGGCTCGTCGGTGTCAACGTTACCGCTAGTCGGCGCGTAACTCTTGAGGCAGGCTTCGGTACGTGTCGTCGCGTCGCCGTTCTCGGCTTTTCTGTGCCGATTTATTTCTGCGTTTTCGTCGTCTTTGGACCTTCGCACTTCCATGCGCTTTTTAAAATGCCCGATTTGGCTTGGTTAACGGGTGCGGCTTTGTGAACCGCGGAAATTAAGTTTGGGCGATTGTCGCCGTCGCGTGATTAATGTCGCTTGGCTCTGCATTTGTCTGTGGTTGCGCGGTGTTTCGGCGCGTTCCCGGACAGTTTCGCGAAATTCAAGACGCTGTTTTCGCGTGTGTAGGAGCAATGTGCTGAGGCTTCATTAAAGAAAAATAAAAAGCTGGTTGACTCCTTCCGCGCATTCGCGTCGTTTGTTTTGCATTACGCGTGTGTTATAGACTGCCAAGATTCAATTGTAAATGGTGGCGGAATCTTCTTATTCATTGTCACGTTATTCCTTCCGTTGCTTTCCACGTGTATGCGACAGAAAATTTTACAAAACTGGTCGATGCTTGCACGCTAGGCCCGTGTGGCGGTCGTGACTGAGGTTGTTTTGCAGCCTTGTCAGGCGCACAAAAATTCTGATCGAGATTCATCTTAAGGAAGGTGCTACGTCTGTAAGCTGCGGTATTCATAGCTAAAGGCAAAAAAGACAAGGCGGTGGAACGTCTTTGTCATCAGAGATTAACGACGATCGCTTCGTTTGTGCTCCCACTCTAGATCCTTAATTACTGTGAATACCCGTTCTCTCCATTTTTGTTGCCAGTGCGATAGAATTAGGAGCTGCTGAAGCCTTTACCAGAAGTGAAGTCACTTCGCGTCTGGTGACGTCACTACCCTCTAGCCAATTGGAATTATCTAGTCTGGCAACATAACTTCGTTCCAGCCAATGGGAATTATTCGGTCCTGCATCGTCAGTTTCCTCGAGCCAATGAGCGAATTTTGTGACCGGTACATTTTATTTTGGATTTTCAGCGCTCTACAATGCCGCGGTATTATTACTGCGGCATTGAAGAGCGCTGAAAATAGAGCGGGGATCGCAATAGCGTGTATTTAATCTGAAAGATCTTGTGTGTTTGTCAAATAAAGAGAAGAGGATCGACCTAAAGGCAGTGAAGGTAGCACGCGTGGCGTTAAAGGCACGGAGGAATGGGGTTCATAATCATATTACATCGATTTTAATTTAGCGAATTGTTTTCACGCGTCCGGCTGGCGGCAATCAATTGTGCGCCCCGCTTATTTTAGAGCGCCTCGTGTACTCGGCTCCGTGTAGGGCCTTCCATTTCTTGATTGAACCTGAGCTGTCGTTGCCTACTCGGGTAGCCGCGTGCGAAGCAAGAGCACCGAGTCAGGAAGAAGGCCCGCGATCTCATCGTTTGAAGCTTTCCACTAAAATGGACGAGCAGGATTGAAAAGAGAAGGGGGAGGGGGATGCCCGCCCCAAGAAACCCCTACCGCTACGCGTTCTAGAATTTCAATAAAATATCGGTCTTTCCATTGGTCGTAACGCCTTTACATGTTTGAACAAGTTTGCTCGCGGGAGCGCACTCCGCATCGCGGCCACGCTTTTTCTTTCTCAGTCGGTTTCAATTTTCTCGGAGGCAAACATTTCGAAGCGTATTGATTTGTCGAGCTGTAAAAAAAAAATTGGAAGGGAATTTTATTTTTCGGTTTGAGTTGCTCTCTTATACGTGGCCGTCAGAAATCAATGGCACTACAAAACTTCGCTGTTACCAACGGTTAGAGTTGCTTCTTCGTTCTTCTTTCAACGAGAGAGAAAAGAATTCATTTCTCCTCATGGGAAATAGTACAGATCTCCTGGTTTTGACAAAGAACGCAATTCAAAGGCACTGTGCTCACTTCGGTGCGTGATTTTGTCGCACTATTGTGTGTCGTAACGCATTTCACCGACGCTGAACTTGGAACACGTGTTTCTTCTGTTTTTAAGCGTTATACACGGCTCCTTTGTCACGCTTATCTACGTGGTGATTCGAGAGAGTGTGAGAAGTGCGACACCCTTCTGCAATTGCCAGCGAAAGAGATGCTGGACTCACACGTGTCAAAAGTATCAGCGCGATAGGTAAGTTTTGTAAGTCAAGGAATTTGGAGCGACGGTATTTATAAGAAATCAGAGTGGCAGTCAAGAAAGAAAAAACCTGTCACTACACCATCGACGCGATCTGTTACTCGGTTAGTTAGTCGGCCGGTTACTCTAGTAAGGAGCAAGTTGGGTGAGTTAGTACTGGAGCATGACTGAAAGAACATTACTGCGCTACAACAGAGACAAGGACCCACCACGTAAGGAACAAAGGACAGCACCCATGTTGTTCAGTCGCTAAGTTAGTTGCTCGGTCTGTTACTCAGTCGATTACTCAGAGTCAGTCAGTCAGTCACTCAGTCTGTGGGTTACTTAGTCACTCAGTCGGTTACTCAGTCAGCCAGTTAGTCACTCGCTAACCTTGTGCGCCACTCACTCACTCACTCACTCACTCACTCACTCACTCACTCACTCACTCACTCACTCACTCACTCACTCACTCACTCACTCACTCACTCACACTCACTCACTCACTCACTCACTCACTCACTCACTCACTCACTCACTCACTCACTCACTCACTCACTCACTCACTCACTCACTCACTCACTCACTCACTCACACTCACTCACTCACTCACTCACTCACTCACTCACTCACATCACTCACTCATCACTCACTCACTCACTTTCTGGCAGTAGCTTCACTAAAGCAATACACAATATGTCTTGGTACGACTGTGTATCACGTCAAAGAATGCTTAGCGCACTAGCGTTGGTTTGACACAGTGGCAAGGGTGCTTGTCCTAACAAAGGAACTTCAGACGCAGAACATGCTTCACAAAGGCAGTAAAATGTGATATTTTTTTCGTGGATGCGTATCTGTAAGTACTATACCACTCATAACAAACAACTTACCATTGAAGGTACTATCAGCAACGAATGAAACGCGAGCAAGAAAACTAAGTGAGAGCGCAAAAGCAGCAAGATATTAGGTAATGGGGAGGAAATAAAAGTGAGGTAGATTTACTCTTTTAAAGGACAGTGAAATTGCCCTCTTCGAAGTGAATTTACTATCCACTAGCACTTCACGGGTTTCTCCCGGCTAAAACCTTCTCATTTGCTGTCCATGCTTCATTTGTTTTGCTCACGTCTAATTTTTAGCTGATGCTGCTTTTCCTGAGCGGCCGTTATATTAATTGTCATACGATAGAAGCAATCAAACTGAGGACGGATTTCCCCTTAGCGTTGTGAGAAATGGGAATGTACCGCTTCGCTCTACTGAAAAAAATTTCATCGGTTTACCCGCGCATTTCTTTTAAGAGATTTCCGAGTACAAACCAAGGCGTTTCGATCCCGGACGTGAAGTTTAATGTGGGAAAATTTTTCATCGCACTCTGAAGCGCAGTTGAAACGTCGGTCAAGTAATTTTTTCTATCTTTTTTGAGTAAATTTGCGTCCACTAAAAGGAAGATTCCCGAAGAAACCTGAATAACCATCTTTGAAAGCCGCGTTTTTACGCGCGCAAGCCTCGTCCGCGGCAGCGTTGCCTCGCGGAGCCTAAAGAATTACGTTTGAGCGTAAACTTATAGTGGGCGGCAGGTTTCCCGCAAAGCCGCTCCGACAGGCGAGACTCCATAGTCGGCGCGAAAGGCCTGGTTTTTCTCATCACCGTCTCAGTCGTAAACGATGAACGGCGATAAAGCGCGCGCTGGACCGAACGGAAGCCAAGCAAATAGCAACTC
Organism: Amblyomma americanum; assembly: GCF_052857255.1. Classification (NCBI taxonomy): domain Eukaryota; kingdom Metazoa; phylum Arthropoda; class Arachnida; order Ixodida; family Ixodidae; genus Amblyomma; species Amblyomma americanum. The sequence goes on from NC_135502.1 coordinate 79,329,412, forward strand.
GCAGCGCTGCCTGGATGCGCTGGTTCTAAGCTCGTGTCGTCGAGAAGGCGATGGTGACGGTGAAAGTAAAGCGCGCGAAAGATTTTGGCGGGAAACCAGGCGAGGGGAAACCGAGAGAGAGCGTAGGAGGAGCATTGGGATGAGGGGGGGGGGGGGGGGGGGGGGGGGTAAGGAGTTGCTGCCAAGGAGCCTAGCAAACCGCGCTTTATGTAAGGCACGAGCCGCGTTGTAAGTTAGGCACGGTCTGGCAAACCTGAATGGTTGATGCTGCTTTGCAGAAAAGGCGTTCGGCCTGCTCAGGCGCTTGCGCGCGTTCACGAACTCGCGTTGGCGCGAACTTTCGAAAAAGAAAATAAAGTGCGCTGGGGAGATAACTCTGCGTTTAAGAGCTCCGTCCTGCTCCTTTTCAGGGAAACTTGCCCGGGCGCTTCTCGCCCTCGAGTGCAGAAAACGGCAGGCGGAAATAAATCGCTCTGGTAACCGGACCCGACGACGTCGTTTCATGATCTTGTAAGCGTTTCGCCCGTGAACTTGTCTTCACTTGAATGCGGGTTTTTCAAATCGTTGAGAGAAAAAACAAAACAACGAACAAAGAAAACAACTGTGGTCGGAAGAGGGTTTCACTAATTTGTGGGTTTATTGTGTTCTTTTCGCTTTTCCCTTGCTTTGATTCAGGTGAATAGCTGATAGGAAAAGGAAATTATATGAAAGAGAAAGACAATGTTTTGGGCAAAGTGCCAAAAACCTCACAATCCAACAGAGATGTGCAAGAGGCTTGAGAACGTAGTTGTGGGGCGAATTAAAGCAGGTTCTGCTCATTATGTACACCCTTAAATAGTTAGTGTGACCTCATTTCGCGATCACATCAACACGGCCGATGCGATTAAACTTTTTTACTGCCCACTTGTGATATTTTCCTGCCTTCATGCTCTTTTTTTTCATAACATCTAAATCTCCAGCATAACACAATAATAATCATGACAGTACTAATACTTTCATAGCGACTTATGTGACACGGGACGTTTTAGTGGCACCGAACTCAACAAAAATTTCTTTTCCTGAGTGTCACCCGGATGGGGACGTGCAGAAGAAAACAAACGAAACGGTTTGCATAGTTGAACATTATCATCACGATGACCCGGACAGTGTTAGAATTCGTTTCTTTTTTTTTTCTCTTTGGAGTGATAAAACAGGCTGCGTCGTCTATCCTAGCCCTCTTACGTCCGAAGGATATTAATTTTTTTTCTCGTCCTGCGGCCTCCTAATTTATTTCCTGAGCAAAATATGACGACGTTCCGGCAAATCGCTCATCGCGAGCGCGTTCCTCCCAGACGGGAGAACGACCACCCGGGGACGTCGTGTGCTGCGGCGGCAGAGAACCTGAAGGCAGCGTGTAATTAATATTTACGGGGTGTCAGCGGACGGGGCGGTTCACAAACGAGCATTACTTTCGCCCACCTCCCTCACTCTTCCCATCAAGATGCCCTCGCTTTCGCACACGGCCAATACTGTTCCACTCTCCTCTCACTGATTTTCGTCTTCCCCTCCCGTACGCGCACTCGTCTACGGAACAACGCCGCTTTGACGGAGTGAAGGACTGCGGCGCACGCGGTGAGACAGTGACAGAGCAGCCCCGAGCGTCAAGGTGCTGCTTTCCTAGATCGTGGCAGGAAAGAAGGGGGCGGGGGGTCTGGTTTTGAGATAGGAAAAGAGTGGGCGAGAATGATGGGGGAGGGGGGGCTTGCGAAAGCCAAAGGCGTTTCGGCCGCGTTAAGAGAGGCCGGCCGTCGTGATTGAACACAGGTGTTTGCTCGTTCCTCATTGCTTGTTCTTGGCGCTCCTTCCGCTTGACGCTTTATATTAAAGGCGATGAACGACGCATATATTACGAAGCGACGGGTGGCACCTCCGCCGCCGCCGAGAGGCGACAGTTCCCGGGGAGGAGGAGGAGGAAGGAGGGAAGCTTTAGCGAGCAACGCTCGCGACCCCGTCGCCAGCTTGCCGAGGTGAGCGCGCCGGGCTGCGCCGCCGCCCGCGGCCGCTTTGCTGTTTGCTTGGCGAACTCTATCGACGCAATGTCCCGTGTGGTCCGGAGCCCCGTGCTTCCCACCTTCAGTTTTTACGTGCCCCCCCCCCCCCACCCCCTTTCTCTCTACTTTTCTTCCCCTTCTTCCTCAACTCCCTTCGTACCAGCCCCAGTCGGAGTCTCCTTTCTTCGATCCCGGTTTCCGCTTCCTTTCTTGTTTTCTGCAAATCAGTGTTCCTTTCAGCGTTCGTTCTGTTGTTTCTGTTCTGTTTGTTTTCTGCCTTAAGCCTTGTGCCCGCCGCGCCAGTCTGGGCTCTCTCTCCAAACTCACAGCTGTTGCGAATCGAGATAAAAGGGTTCTATAACTATACGTACTGTTCCTTCTTTTTTTTTCCCTCGGAGGTAACGTTCGTTTATTCGAGCGCATACGTGCGTTGTTCTTCGTTTTCGTATGATTCATCCCAGTGTGCCTGATTTGATGCCTGTGATTCTCTGTGTGTGTCTGTGTGCGCGCAGCCGCAGACGTAGCAAGACTACCGTGGAAGTTCCATCCCCGAGGGCATTTCGTTAGAGAGAAAAGGACCGTAGCTTGACGTCGTGAACTTTAAGCAGCTTGCACCTAATGGGGAAGAAAGATTTATTCCACCCGACAGACGCTGTCGTTTAGTTCCAGGACAAGCGCTCATACTGGAACTGGTTTGCTTAATCTAATATCTCCCTATCATTCATAGGATCAACATGAACTTCGTGGAGATAAATTTGAATCTAAAAAGTATTATCAGCGGTTGTCTATCTGTGCTTCACCTCTGACGGGGTAATTGCGCACAGGTTTTTTTCTTTTCTTTTTTTCTTCTTTTTTTCTGGTGTCCTTGTGGGTGAGCTCGAGCACAGGAGTCCTTCAAGTGTAGGCGTTGCTGGCAGTTTAAAGTAACTGTCTTACTTGGTGTTGTCGGGAAGTTTTTAATGAGAAGTGGCGTCACATCTCCTGTTCTATAACTTCCGGGAGTATTTCACGAGTGCTGAGCACGTCCGATATAGTGGCGTTCTAGCTTCTTTGTGCACTACTGAAACGATTTCACGCTTTTCCTTTTCTGATATTTGACTGTGAGACTAGGTGACCTACATCTGTGGAAAAAATTGGTTGTGGCCAGCGTGAACTTTGGGGACGCAGAGAAACACATGGAAAACACGGAACACAGCTCTGTGTTTCGTGTTTCATTCTTCTCTTCACGTCCCTGCGTCGCAAAGTTCACGCTGGCCCACAGATGGAACCATACCAGCCTAGCCCAGAAGAATGCAATTTTGAAGGCGACTTAGCAGGCTTTAAAGACAAACGTTTCTTATTGAGCAGATGTGCAGCATGCACGAAATGTTAACATCGCGTGCCTTTTGTGCCATTTGATTCTCTGCGGGCGTATCCGTTGCCACTCCTTTAAAACCAAGATCTAGTTAATTTACTCTAACTGTACTCTATGCTAACAGCCTCGCTCTGCCACAACAAGAGGTTTAATTGCCGTGGCTATGAAAAGGGGGAAAAAAAAGATCATGTCAGTATCTTCAAGACGAACCGTCCACTATTCGCCACGATTTGCCGCATACCTCCCGCGCACACTTTCTTACTTGAACGCGTAGGTTGTCCACGACAAGAGCTCGGTTCGCGAAAACGCTGGCCCGCGCAGTGATTGAGCGTGTCTGCATCCGGCCTTTTCTTCTCCTCCGCACTTGTCCGTCTCATGCCCGTCAACCGTGCTCGACGCAATCTCGTCCGGGGGGTGCAGGTGTGCGCGCTGCAGAAACATCGCCCAGGGGCCCCTGTATAGTCGAGACGGCCTCATGTGCGTGCTGCGCAGAATGGATGGAGAGGGCCGTGGTTACGGGCACAGGAGGAGGCTTTGCTTCGCGCTCACTTTGCCAATCCTTACAGGTTGCTTATTGTTCCTGAGTCGCGGCGCGTTGTAGTATGCACCAGGAAGAGCCTCTCTGTCTCATACATGCACAAACACGCGAACGCACGCCAGCCAGCCAGCCAGAGTGCGCACAAGCCAGGGTAAGCGGCGGCCGATGTTTTTGCGCGTTGGGCATGATGCCTATCGAGCCCAGGAGAGCAAAGTGGGCCCAATCTCGGACGAGGCATGGCATCGCTCGGCCAACACGCCAACGTATCTGCAGTTAAGCCCGGCTCCAGTGGGCGATCGGTGGCGGCCGCCGTAAACCCCGTCGGTTTGCCCTTGGCCACTCGTTATTTCCCGCGGGGCTACTCCGCCAGCAGACACCAGAGTAGCTGGGGGCCTCGCGGACGGAGTGCTGATGCTCAGCCCCTGTCTTAGTGCTGCGCATCTCCGTAGCGCGGCGTCGCTCTTGCCCCTGTTCTCTGCGGCTCTCTCTGGGAATATATCCGACAGCGCCGAGGTGCGGAAGGGCACCTGCGTGTTCTCGGCGCGTGACTGAATCTCGTTGAGCGCAGTCCAGAATGGCGGCTTATGAAGGTAGTAAATGAGAGTATAAAACAACCAAAGTCTCACTGCGAGATTGTTGTGTTTTTTCTTAGTTCAAAGTTACTTCTTGAATCAAACTTAGCACGCACTAGAGACCGGATAAATATCCTGAGAACTACTTTAGAGCTCAAGTTTAGCTCGTTTGGTTATTACCCCCCTCCTCCCCCCTTCTTTTTCACCATGATTCCCGGAGTGCTTCTGAAGCATATAAAATTCATTGCACGGTGCACGGAATGGTCCGAGAAAATGCTTGTGAAGATACATTTTCCGCAGTGGTGGGAAAACATCGCAGGCTAATCCGTATTTCGTCTGATTCATGCAGGGGGGGGGGGGGGGTATTTCTTTATGCAGCAGTGCAAATATTTTGAAATATTTTGATCTCTTTGTAGGGATTCTCTTTCTGGAGCTCCCGTCGGAGTCCACGCATCTTCAAGGGTACCGTCTTCCTATAGATCTACTCTTTGCCCCCTTCCAAAGTGACCTAGACAACTTGGATAACTAAGGATCGTTACTACTTGGTCATGTACGCAGTGCATGCGGACCGTGGCTGTGTGTGCAGTGTGCTTCAATGTGTACGGGTGATCCTTTATTATCCAATTTGGACACGTTATCTTGGGAAGATAAGGTGAGCTCCCAAAGGAGCGAATGTTGTTGTTGTTGTTGCTGTCCCCTGTTGGAGGTGTATTCAGTCGCTGATTTGTACCTCTTAGTCTTCTTGCTTCATCATCTTCCAAGCAAACATCGATAGCGTAGGTAACCTGTCGTCCTGTCTGCGGGACCATGAATGCAGCTCACGCTTATGAAGGCATGGTCGTTTTACATCCAGGAAAAGTGAGCTCTAGCATGTTTCATAGAGGCAGTCTCTTTTTTCTACGCTTGTTATTGCGGGGAATCAGCCCCGCAGTTTCCCCTTGTGCTTTGCTTTCCCGCGGTGCCCCGTGCAGCAGCAGTCTCACCTCGAGGAGGGGCACATTCCCTTGTTAGTTACCTTAACTAACAAGAGAAAACACCAGCGTCGCAGCGGAAGAGACGGCTTGAAGCTCGCGCGCGGGAGAGGGCAGGAGGCTCATCGGTTGGTATCATCGGCTCTAGCGGACGTGTCGCTCGCGGCTCCGCTCTTCGCCAGCGGGGCGAGGAAGCGGCGGGGAGACTTGCTCCCGTATCTCGTCCCGTCCGGCCTCGGAGTATCCCTTGCCCCAGTGCGGGCGAACATTCTCTCGTAACCTTGCTGGTGAGTCGGACGACCTCGATTCATTAGCGTTTTTTGTTGCTAGATGGCGTTATTGTTGCTGTAGCAATAAATGCCTTGTTTGTGTCAGCCAATGTGTCTCTCCTTTGTTGGCTCAGAGCAAGGCCCGCCGTGGTGGGCGTGCGCTCGGTAGCGTACGCGATCACGGGGTGGGGCCTGGCGGTTTTGAACAGTGTCAGCCGCGATTAAGTGGGGAGAACGTATTTATCTTCCTATTCAAACCCCACATTATGTATGCAATCTGCGCTTCATGGGGTCAATTACACAGTGTGGTCTCACAAAAACTGGTCTCACGCTTGCGCTTTGTTATCCCGGTCTGACCGTGGATGAAAAGGCGGAAAAAGATGTGAGGATACGAACGAAGCAAACACAGGGAAAGCAGACTCAGAATACCGGAAGCGTAACCGTATCATGCATACAGTGAATTGAAAAAAAAAACAATAATTATGTTCGTCTGCATTTATTCAATGACACTACGTATTAATTGCCCATGTACCCGATACGTCAGCACTAGCACTACTCTGGCCCTCCACAAACTTTTCCAGATGCGAAGCGTATCTTCGTTGAGAAAAGCAAGGTAACGGCAAATTTCAGTTCTGTCAAAGAATCGGTCCATATTCTCCCCCACAGTGCCATAAACAGAAGCTAACTTCCAGGTCTATGCACAAGCCACAACTTCAACTCCTAGCAGTGCGCTGCGTCATACATTTATTCAAGGAGGCTGGCGATTGATGAGCGATGACGGCCAGCTGACATGTCGGCTGTGATCAGCGTTGTGACTGCTGCACGTCCCTCAGTGCGATGTTATCATTGCAGTACGTTCAAAAGTTGGTCGTTTGTGTGCAGTCGATGCAGGATTTCAAAAGACCGCACACAATGAGGAATAGCACCAACCGAGCAATGGCTGCCCTGTTGTTCGCTTTCCCGATGAGAGGCATGACCATGGACAGTCAACATACAGTAATGATCGCCTCGAGAAACATCTATACTCGCCGCTGTAAGCACACAGTCGCAGTAATTACTTGCGGTTTTCACACAAAACTTTATCAGCAATGAGGGAGTAAAGGAAGACAAGGGGTAATGCCAAGAACGCTAGAGAAGACACCGTAAAACCGTGCTTGCTGCCTGCTGCAATGAACGAGTGAAAGGAAAAGAAAATGACGATGCATGGGAAAGAGTGATGACGAGGAGGTCACCATGTTAGGCTGCAATGAGGCACGCGAGGCTGGATCCAGTGTGCGATAGAGTAACCGGCAAACAGGAACAGCAGCGCGCATCTATCGAAGGCAAAACGCTTGCTTACGAAACTCCCTAGCTGTGTACTCCGGAGTGTACGTGTGACATGTAGCGACGACTCCTATTTTAAGGACAGCGTTATTGCTAGATGTCGTGCATGCAGCCCGGAGAATTCAGATGGGGTGCTCTAGACAGGCGTCTCGCCATCTTTATCAACACGACACTATCATGCGCACGCCGCTCGACCCTTCATGAAGAAAGCTTCTCTGTCAGCGTGCTCTAGCTGCCGTCGCTTGCTGTCCTCACTACCTCTGATCACGCCTACGATAGCAGGCATGAGAGTGAAGCCACGGCGAAACTTTCGTATACTACTGAAGCGCACAAAAAAGGCAGTAGTAGTAAGTGGTTTATTAAAATGATAATAAAAAGGAAGGAATAGATTTTTGATAGCCCCGGCATCTGCTATCGATACTGAAGCACCTGACCTGGTGCATCGGAAAAAAGGATAGCAGGCAGAATGTAGAAATGAAATGAAAGAGGTGAGGGGACAGGAGAGAAGAATATGAGGGAGAGGTATTGTACAAAAAAAAAAACTATTTACACAATAATAAAAAAGTGCAAATGATTTCTGAGAAAACGAAAGGCGCACAAAGTGTTGAATACTCATAGAAACCGTGCCGTGCGGGGAGAGATGGAGGGAGTGAAAAGTAGCACGAAGAACGAGGCGCCGTAGAGGAGGGCTCCGGATCGATTTCGATAAAGAAGAGTTCTTCAACGTGCACTGAATCGCACGGCAGTAGGCCATTTCTACGGTTCAGCTCCATCGAAACGCAGGAAAGCTCGTGCAATAAGAATAACGTATACTGGAGGCGCCTTGCGCATTGCGACGAGCTGGCTCATCGAGATATACTGATTATATTGGAGGATGTTCGAAGATGTGGAATGCATGCTTGTGACGCAATGCGGTACTTTATTAGACAAGGATAAGTGCATTCTAAGAGAAGCCAAGCGAAGCAGGGGGTGGCAGAAAGTTAGGTGGGCGGATGAGGTTAAGAATAATGTTTGCGGGCATACGGTGGGCGCAGCTGGCAAAGGACAGGGTTAATAGGAGAGACATGGGAGAGGCCTTTGCCGTGCAGTGGGCGTAGTCAGGCTGCTGACGATAATGATGAAGCGCGGAGGGTGCTTATCCTCGATGTGATAGGCGATTCGTTTTGTTGTCTTCGCCGACTGCATCGACCGCGACTGATCACTGGCGACGCGGAGCACAGGTTTCGTTGTTACTCGTTCATGAACTTTTTCAGGCGCTCACACCCATGTTCCTCGTAAATAAAGCAGACAGCGAACAACTGCTCCGGTTCTCTTGTTTTTACAAACTTTCTTTTCTCAATTTTTTTTCTCTTTCTTGATCTTTTTCAGACTTTGGGGCCATCAGAGGCTCTTGTCATGCCCACGGTGCCTTTCGGCAGCATGCAGCATTGATTACTTTCTCTCCGCTTTTCGCATGGAATACTTGAGGGTTACTCAGTTTTCGCAGCGTAACAATTGGCGAAGAACCACCAGGTGTTTACATGGAAGCCCGCCACTAATTTTTAATAATAGGGTATTTGAGATAAAGAGGAGTTTTTTGCGGCATATTAATGCCAGGGTTGGTGGACGTAACAAAAAAAGAAAACACAGGAAATGATGTTAACTAGTACGTAATTAATTGAGTTCTAACAGTTAACTTTCTAACTATTACGTATAAGCGCCCTCTTGCAGTCAGAGATTTGTAGCCGGCGTTCAGTAATGGCATAGTCCTTCAGTCAGATACTATAGTAATGACCGTATCAGTTTTCAGAATTTCAGCATGAATTGCCGCTGTGATTCGACAAATTTGTGCCATTTCTTGCGCCATTTGAAAACCTCTCGTCTGTGGTAGGGCGCAAAGTGACGTCAATCAAATGCGTCACACTGTGACACACGTACTACACTACAGTCTCGGCCCTGCATGTTCTTTGGTGCTCCTCGGCACTTCGTTGCTCCAGCCCGGGCGGGGCAGGGTTTATCGCATGGTGCCTGCGCCACGCAGTGACGCTGTTTGATAGGCGTAGCTTTGGGCAATAAAGGGCAAAATAAATGGCCCAAATTAGTCAAGTCACAGTGGCGACGGTAATCGGGTTTTCGAAATTCTAAAAACTGATATGGCTGTTACTAACGGCTGGCTGCAAATTTCTAATTAGAATCGGACGCTTATCAATAACAGTTAATTATTGTAATTTACTTAATCACTCCATTTGTTAACATGATCCGCCTGTTTTTTGACGTCCGCCAGCACTGGAATTACTATGCCGCAAAGAGCTTCCCTTTACCTCAAAAACCCAATTTTTAAAAATTAGCGATCAGCTTTCCTGAAACACCTGCTAAGCTGTGGACCATGGGCTGAAACGGGACTCAAATAATATTTCCAGTGCTTTAAAAGCAGCTTGGCTCCAGCGAAGCTAGGTGAGCTGCAGCTTACGGCGTGTGCGTTAGTTTAACTTGCAAAATTTTCTTATTATTCAGGATGATAACGCGCTAGGAATCACCAGGTCCGTAATTGAGTGAAACATGCGCTTGATAGCTACAAGTTTTTACGATGAGTAAAGACAGGAGGAAACCCGAACGGAGAGTTATAAATGCCCCGAAGCCAACAATGTATCGAACGCAAGTAAGAATGAGCATCGCGTTTAATAATGGTTATCCCAAAAGCAAGTAATCTGCAGGAGGAGTAGCATTAATAAAGTGTTTTTTTCCTGCACTGCCTAGTTTAGTACGGTGCCGAGGGTGCATTAGACAAATAATTTTGAAATCTGCACGTCTGATTTAACTGGCAGGGATGGTAGAGCACTGCGAATAAATACGCGCTTGGAACACTGTAGCGCGATGAGTAGACTAGGGACAAACGAAACAAAAGTGCTGCTTGAGCGCTAGCTTCCAACGAAATCTATTTTCGCCAAATTTTCAGAAGCATGCGTTTATATGTGCACAAGCACTAAACTAAAGCGGGAAACGAGAGAGACCGAAAAGATTATAACATCAGAAAACTCATGTTTTAAAAATTAGCTGCGGTTCAACCCGGCAGAACCCAGTAAGGCGAGTGAAAGCTCTATTAAATATGCTTATCCAATCTGACGCCTTTTTATGTCGTAAAGATAATCAGATTCCGCTTGGCGGCGACTGTACATCGTCGAAGCAATAGTTCTGGCACGTTGCTCAGCCGTGGCTTTGCGTGAAGCTAAACACACGCTTTTAAAAAGCGAACGGCGCGTCACGTGATTTCCGGCAGTTGCGAGAGCGCCGTCGGCGCCGCATACGAGCTGTGGCGAGGCGCAGTGAGTCACGTGATTCGATAGTTGCGAGGCGAGCGAGCGCCGTCGGCTCAACGCGCGCAGCTGTGCCGAGGCACAGCGAGTCACGTGATTCGATAGTTGCGAGGTGAGCGAGCGCCGTCGGCTCAACGCGCGCAGCTGTGCCGAGGCGCAGCGAGTCACATGATTCGATAGTTGCGAGGGGAGCGAGCGCTGTCGGCTCAACGCGCGCAGCTGTGCCGAGGCGCAGCGAGTCACGTGATTCGATAGTTGCGAGGCGTGCGAGCGCTGTCGGCTCAACGCGCGCAGCTGTGCCGAGGCGCAGCGAGTCACGCAATTCGATAGTTGCGAGGGGAGCGAGCGCCGTCGGCTCAATGCGCGCAGCTGTGGCGAGGCACAGCGAGTTACGTGATTCGATAGTTGCGAGGCGAGCGAGCGCCGTCGGCTCAACGCGCGCAGCTGGGCCGAGGCGCAGCGAGTCACGTGATTCGATAGTTGCGAGGGGAGCGAGCGCTGTCGGCTCAACGCGCGCAGCTGTGCCGAGGCGCAGCGAGTCACGCAATTCGATAGTTGCGAGGGGAGCGAGCGCCGTCGGCTCAATGCGCGCAGCTGTGGCGAGGCACAGCGAGTTACGTGATTCGATAGTTGCGAGGGGAGCGAGCGCTGTCGGCTCAACGCGCGCAGCTGTGCCGAGGCGCAGCGAGTCACGCAATTCGATAGTTGCGAGGCGTGCGAGCGCTGTCGGCTCAACGCGCGCAGCTGTGCCGAGGCGCAGCGAGTCACGCAATTCGATAGTTGCGAGGGGAGCGAGCGCCGTCGGCTCAATGCGCGCCGCTGTGGCGAGGCACAGCGAGTTACGTGATTCGATAGTTGCGAGGCGAGCGAGCGCCGTCGGCTCAACGCGCGCAGCTGTGCCGAGGCGCAGCGAGTCACGTGATTCGATAGTTGCGAGGCGTGCGAGCGCTGTCGGCTCAACGCGCGCAGCTGTGCCGAGGCGCAGCGAGTCACGCAATTCGATAGTTGCGAGGGGAGCGAGCGCCGTCGGCTCAATGCGCGCAGCTGTGGCGAGGCGCAGCGAGTCACGTGATTCGATAGTTGCGAGGCGAGCGAGCGCCGTCGGCTCAACGCGCGCAGCTGTGCCGAGGCACAGCGAGTCACGCGATTCGATAGTTGCGAGGTGAGCGAGCGCCGTCGGCTCAACGCGCGCAGCTGTGCCGAGGCGCAGCGAGTCACGCAATTCGATAGTTGCGAGGGGAGCGAGCGCCGTCGGCTCAATGCGCGCAGCTGTGGCGAGGCACAGCGAGTTACGTGATTCGATAGTTGCGAGGCGAGCGAGCGCCGTCGGCTCAACGCGCGCAGCTGGGCCGAGGCGCAGCGAGTCACGTGATTCGATAGTTGCGAGGGGAGCGAGCGCCGTCGGCTCAATGCGCGCAGCTGTGGCGAGGCGTGGTGAGTCACATGGCATGACGTCAGAGCCACGCCTCCGCTCCTTTTGATTTGGAGGCCACGTTTCATAGCCACATAACCTTCAGCTTTGTACGGGAGGAGTAGTGCTTTCGCTATAAAACTCTGCAGGCTTTTCTGCTTGTCTTTCCGAGACCTGGATTTTGTTCCTGTTTGTCTAGTGGATGCATGTAGTGGCGTTCGAGGACGTGTAATATGGATGCTTCTCGGCATCACGTTTTGTTCGAAGTAAGCACTGGCGCTCTCCTTTTCATTCGTTGTGGGCTTTGGTTCGTCTGTGTTCTCTAGTGTGTAAATGACTTTTTCCAGAAGTCCGCGCTACTGGCTCACGGAACTTGTTGAGCGCATTGACAACACTGCGTTGAGTGACAACACAGTGTTGAGTGACAACACTGCGAATGAGGCAGGCACTTGCTTTCGGAAAAGCTTATGGAATGGTTTAATATCAAACACCCCAAGAAGGTTACAACAAGAGCCCCAGGCAGCTTCAAAGCAGTTGAACGTTAAAGCGCGCTGATATCAGCCGGACAGCTGGCAAACGACAGGGTTAATTGGAGAGACATGAGAGAGGCCTTTGCCGTGCAGTGGGCGTAGTCAGGCTGATTACGATGATGATGACAATGATGATGATCATCAGCCGGACCCTCTAATCAGAGCACATAGGCCTACGTCTTATTTGCCGATAAAAGTGACGCTCATAACAGGATAGTGCTACTTCATGGAAAAGTCCGCACCGGAATAGGAACTGCTCATAGTTTTGAGGTACGTACACCTTCTGTCAAAAGCTAGTAGCCCAGGGGTGCTTGTTTCTGTGCCGCGCCGTATGACTCGTTATACATCCTTAGCTTTCCAAATCTCTCTAAGGTAAGAGGAACTCTGATCATCCCGCCTCCTAAGGTAAGGACTTTTATGGACGCGACGAGGTTGTCGCAGTGCGGCTTAGAAGCAAGAACGCTTGCTCTAAAGCTTTGGCAAAGGCTGTACAGTGACTGCATGACGTCATGCACAACGCAGTTATGTGAATAACGCCGCATATGCAGGAGAAAACAAGAACAGCAAGCTTGAGTTCCATTAATGTTTTGCGCTACCGTGTTACATGTAAAAAAACTAAATAAAAAAGACGTTACACTTGCGTGCACCTCGAGAATCTTTTATTACACTGATGCCGATTCCATTCTTTCTCCGAAGAAAGAAAATATGCCGCGGAATTCAGCTTCCCCGACCCCTCGCGGTTGCCATTCGCGCTGACGGACAGCTCAGCGAGCGTCGTCCAACCCCCTGGCAGCAGCGCTCTTCTAAATTCTTCTTTCGCGTCAAAAGATTGCGTTCCGCCGAGAAACACACGAAACGTCATCTCAGCGAGCAGAGCGAGGCGGCTGGAAAAAATAACCAGCGAACGAAGAAACATCGGAGCTGGGCTCAAAGGCATCGCAGCAAAAATTCCACACGAGGCAGATCATTTCCGCCTTAGTGGAGTTGAATGGCTCTGTCCCTCATGGCCATGCGAGATTCTCTTCCGAAGCGCTTGTTTCCTCTTCTTCTTCGTCTCGTTATTCTGTACATTATTTTCGTCATCCCTGACTTCGTCCCACTCGCCTTGTTTCATCTTTCTTTCTCCCTCCCTCTTTCCTCTTTTCAAATGTCGCGAGTGGGGCAGAGGCGCTCGTCGTGACATTTCTCTCCGATTAATAACATCTTCAAACCTTGCTATTCCTTTGTACACCTCGTCGTCCAGGAGACGAATTCAACTGCGAGGCTCGCGCGCGCGGGGAGCGGAGACAGAGCCGAGCCACAGGAGCACCGTACGCGGGGACGAAAAGGGAACCTGCCATGTGCTAGAAAGAGCTTGTCGCGGAATGACTGAAAATTAAAATCCGACTGGCGCGTATGTGGCGCAATAGAACGCAGCCCCGCGGTATATTTTTAGTGACAAGAACAAGCAAAAAATAAAAATAAAAAAGGGTGACGTCAATTTTATGAAGAGCTGTATAGGTATGACCTCACGCATGGCTTATGCTTTCTTTTTGTTCTTCTTCTTCGTTCTATATGTCAGGCATTTTTGAATCGACGGTATGCCGTCATCTCGGATCAAACACGGAGAAAAGCTTGGTCGGCGAAGGGTCTGCGCGGGAAAGGTGGAAAATGGATGGGGAAGGGGAAGGGCCGAATTCCGCTGACGAAGATAGAATTAAGGACCTCCTTTCAAAGCGTACGCTGAGGAGCGAGTGAGCGGGGCTGCAGCGACACGCATAAGCAAGGTATGCAGAGGCAGTGCGGAGAGAGCCCGGCTTGCTAGTCGTCATCATCGTGCCCGGATGGAAGGGTCTTTCTTGTGCTCCGCTGCGGAAGCACCCCGGGGGCTCTTTCGCTGCGATGCGGCTGCAGCAGCACGTGCTTGCCCCCCCGCTCCCCATGGAAGAAGACACTGCGCGCTGCAGGCCGGCACGCGAGGATGCGTTCGCGAACGCATTCGCCGCTGCTGCTGCTGCCTGTGGCGCGGGCCAAAGGGGAGCGCAGCTATGAAAGGAGGGTCGACGTCGCCGCGGGCGTGTGTGCGGATCCGAAAAGCAACGTCGACAGTCTCGTCGTCCGATTGGTCCCGTCGCTTGTTACGTTTTTGCTTTTGTTGATGTGTTTTTTTGTTGCATAATTCTCATACTCCCTCTCGGCGCGACCCATTGAATGGAATGTGCGGAAAGAAAAACCTCGCTCTCATTTTGGAACGCACGTTATAGTAAAGAGAACTGAGCAGAGAGAAAGAGGGAAAAAAATCGGCTTACTTAGCAGGAAAACGGGAACCATGTTAGTCGAACAGAACGTTCGACTTCGGGTCCTGTCCGGCTACCCTCATGCATTTGGTCAATAACGACAGGAACATACAACACACCCATTTCCTGCCTAATTTAGTTGCGTGCGTTTGCGATCTTCGCTTTCATACGCGGCGCGGTTGGTCGAGATGGATTTTTCTTCGTTGCTCTGAACAGCGTTCCTTGGTCGTTTGCTGATGGCGAAGGAGCGGAGCGAAGTAAAGAACTACGAATGCACGTATAACACGAATGTCGTTATGCTTAGCTACTCGTCTCGAGGCTCCTCCTCGGCTGGCAAGCCCGAATTCATCGTCAGCACGCCAAAACGGCATTGGCGCCCTCTTGCGGGCTAAAGCCAAAGTGGCGCTTTCAACGGAGTCCTCGGAGACTCGCAGACAGACGACGCCGCTAGAGATGTTTCCCTCATCATTGATTTTTAATGCAAAAAACGCAAATGAAGTTAGCATGCTCTATTAGGCTCCTCTGTTACTTCTCATAGCGCGTTACTTTAAAGCGCTTACGCCAACGACACAAGTACGGTTGCGCTATTACCTAGGCTGCTTTCAGTGAACATAACTGCATACTGTCGGCCAGCCTGACACATCTCGCGCTGTCGTTACATAAATGAGGTACTCCTCTGAAGACGGAGGCGCGCGCCCTGAATAAAAAACAAAAAAGCACCAACATCAAAAAGGACTACAAAAATCGAGTTACAATCGTGGCCTCTTTAGCAACCCGACCCTTGTCAGGACCATAAAAACCTCATCACCGGAGGAGGCGTTTGTATAACACTTCCCTGCACCACGGCGAGAGAGTTTGCATCGGCGCCTCTATGACGAGCGTGAAACGCTTCGGAAAGCAAGGCTGCCGGAGCATGCGGGGGCGTTTCCGCTCGGAGCTTCGCCCATTACGCCACTCAGTGCGAAGTTGTTAATCTTTCCCCTTTCTTTCCTGCCTTCCTTCCCACACCATCCACCTTCTCCGTCTCACACTTCCTCCTCCTCGCTCACACATCTCATATCACCCACTTGAAAACAGCCAAGAACATGGCTCTCAGAACCGTGCCCAAACCAGGGTGGGGAAGAAGGGGAGGAAGTGGGGTAAAAGTATGGAGCAATTGAGGGTGCTGAAAGCCTTCGCCAACAGTCCTGGGGGGGGGTGCGCGGGACTGCACCATCGCACTCTTCAGACGCACGGCTGCTCTGTGCCGCGTGAGATACCGTTGGTTTCGTTTCGCGAGCATGCCACAGGGCTTTAAGGATGTTGCCACTTCTTTAGGACCAGGCGCGCTTTACATGAGGTCTCCTTCCTGAACAGACTCTTGGACGACGCCGTTTAGTGCATGGGCCACGCTGATAGAAGCTGGGAATAGTATATGCGAGGAAGTTCGGCCTGGTAGAAGGAAAGCAGGGGGGAGGAGAGGCGAGAGGCTCGTTTATTCGGGCTTAATTAGGCAGCGTGAGGCGAAAACGCGGGTAATTAGCGACGCGCGCGCTGCTTCCCTGGCGTGCGACAGACGTCCCCCTCATGACGGACAGGCGTCTCGCTGTGGTCGTCGCCGCGTATGCCGCTCTGCGCGTTGCTCCTGTACAACTGCTGTGTCGAGTCTACGGCCGGTTCTGTCGGGTCTTTTTTTTTATTATTATTTACGACGGAGCGTATGTCGCCTCGTCGCTATTAAGGGGGGGGGGGGGGGGTCATTAAGCCAAGCGTGCGCCCCATTGGGCAGAGACGAAAAAAAGAGAGCTGGGCTGAGGGAATAGAGCGCGGCCCATTAATGAGTGCACTTGTTGACGTGCACTGACTTCAATCATTGCCGCTAAGCGAGCGGCTGCGCTCGAGTGTTTCGCGTGATTTAGAGTGAGCGTTGGTTTGGTCGCTGCCTAGTAGGGAAGAGAAAATAATAATAATAAAGAAAACTAAGCGGCAATGAGCAAACTCTTTTATTTCAAGCTTCTATTATACGTTGTCCGCGACAGATGATAAAAAAAACACTTCCAACTTGGGATTGATTTTACCACTCACCAGCTTAATCCAGGTAGGCTGAAACCTTGCTAATATCCGCGCGCGCTTTCTTTTTATCTAGAAGAAAATTCTGTTTTTTGTTTTCTCTGGATCGCTATTTAGTATATTAAACGCTTACAGCGCTGGTGCGAGAATGGTTGAGGCGACGTAGAAGGATGCGGGCAATGCGGGAATGCGTGCGGTATACTTCAGAGAGAGTGTTTTTAGGCTTGGTTTCGTTTTCATTCGTGGCCATTTGCAGAGTGGCGGTTGCAATTAGCCTATAGGCAGGGCCGCTATTGAAGCACTGCTTTCACTCGGCTTATGTCCGCGCTTATTAAAGCGAAATGAATTGGAAATAGAGATGGCTCAGAAAGCGAGGGCGGAGTTTCTACAATAACTCTGCTTATATCAAATATAACGTGCGCGCGATGAAAAAATTGCCATGGAATAACGTGCAGAACATCAGATTGAGATTCAAGCGGGCTGAATCCATTTTTTTACTGCGACCATCACTGCTGGTTCTAGTATTTTAACGGATTGCGTATGACTATGCATTTTTATTTTCACAACTTATCTCTGCGTGTTTGCATCTGTTCTCGCTTGTTTTTAACCTTTAGGCAACAAAATTCACTGCGGATATTTAGCCTTGCCAGTCGTCTAGGGTAAGAACTGCAAAGATGAGGCTTTCGCGTCATGACACATCAGTTCAAAGGGATGTATTCATAGAACAACGCAATTTGTGTGAGGCGAAAGGACTCTAATCCGAGTTTCTTGGCATTTTGACGACCAATGTTGTTCGTATTTATCCCATCGATAAGACGTCAGTGAAAATTCGGCCTTCATCACACACCTTGTGACAATATGAGCCAAAGTACTTTTTCCGCCATGGTGACTCAATGCATATTATGCTTCAGATTCAAGGAACCAGTGCTGTGCCTGCACTACCTTTTCATGGCATCTGATTACCGTGAGCACGTGATGTGGGCGGAAATTTAAAAAAAAGGCAATAAAGGAGACACGTCGCGCTAATATTTTTCGGCAACTGCTTGTGGTCAGAATATCGAGTTCAGTGAATCCTTACAACGGTATAAACGTTTTCTCGCTTTGGACATAGAACAAAAATATAAAACAGAGAGCTAGAACACAAAGGAAAAATTTTGGATGGTAGGTGTATGTGAGGCTTAATGTGCAGAAGCTACATGTTGGGGGGGTCTACGCGAGACGGCATGAGATGCCGTAGGTCGCCAGAGGATAGATGCAGGTTAATTTCTACTACCTGCGGTTCTAGCGTGCACTCACATCACACAGCAGAAGAGTGTCCTTGCATTACACCTGCATAAAAAAATGTGGCTGCCACGGTGGGATTCGATCTCGCGACCTTGGCCTCATGCGCCGTACAGTATGCGCTCTGATCCACTACGGCGGTGAAATTGAAAGAAAAAAAATTGAAAGGCCGGCTATATAGCTCTGTAGGCATGTCGTTGCCTATAGCATGCAGTAGCTGGGTGAGAAGTGCTCACGGAAAACTAAGCTTTACGCTAACAAAATGTTTTGGATATGCACAAAACCTGTTTTCAGATGGCAAAATTTCTCCAAGGTTTGCCTGGCAGTGCGATGTGTTCATTTTTATTGTTAAAGTGTCATTACTGAACTAGCTTATATGGGCCATGGTCTGTGTGTTGTGCCTGGGTTTGAGCATACTAGTTTTCATGAGGTACGGGGTTCTGGCTGTGCGATGTGTTCATTTTTATTGTTAAAATAGCATTATTGAACTAGCTTATATGGGCTATGGTCTTTGTGTGTTTAGTCTGGGTTTGAGCATACTAGTTTTCAGTAGTTTTCAGGAGGTACGGGGTTTGATTCTCACTGCCGCCGGCTACCCGCTAGTTTTCCTATAAACACAAGGTTTCCTCTAGCCTGGTTATAAGTGAATCTTATACTCCACCTCAGGCAGACCAAACGGGTAATAATAATAATAATAATAATAATAATAATAATAATAATAATAATAATAATAATAATAATAATAATAATAATAATAATAATAATAATAATAATAATAATAATAATAATAATAATAATAATAATAATAATAATAATAATAATAATAATAATAATAATAATAATAATAATAATATTAATAATAATAATAATAATAATATTAATAATAATAATAATAATAATAATAATTGGTTTTTGGGGGGAAAGGAAATGGCGCAGTATCTGTCTCATATATCGTTGGACCCCTGAACCGCGCCGTAAGGGAAGGGATAAAGGAGGGAGTGAAAGAAGAAAGGAAGAAAGAGGTGCCGTAGTGGAGGGCTCCGGAATAATTTCGACCACCTGGGGATCTTTAACGTGCACTGACACCGCACAGCACACGGGCGCCTTAGCGTTTTTCCTCCATAAAAACGCAGCCGCCGCGGTCGGGTTCGAACCCGGAAACTCCGGATCAGTAGTCGAGCGCCCTAACCACTGAGCCACCGCGGCGGGTCTCAAAAGGATTAGCCGTGGCATTTTTGGCAAAACTGCCCATGTGCCATTAAACAAACAAATCAGATAATACTCATAAAGTGCCAGGGTGACCGAACGATGCCATGGGGAATGGGTGACTCCATCGAGCTGTACCTCCCAGACCAAATCCAAAACAACGATGAGGAAGAGGATCTTAACGCCCACACCGTGGGTCTTTTGACGAATGAGAGAAACATTCTTCAGAGTGACCTAATTTTTGTATATGCATAGATATTAAGAAGAATATATCAACAGAGATATCTTGGTCCTACCGCGCGAGTGCTCTCAGCATCTAAATTTCAGCAAAACGGTTCTGGACTGGTTAATGACCTGCGCAAGGATACCTGAATATTTGCACACATTCGGAACTGGCCACTTCATTGCGATAACCATCAGGTTTGAAGGGAGCTCCCTAGAAATCAGCTGTAAAATAATAAACAGGTGCCTAATTAAAGTGGGATTTGTGAATCATCTGTCCGAAATCACGTATACACACATTCAGTGGCGCTAGCCGAACTTAGCCAGCTGTCCTTTTTTTTTCGGGAGGGGGGGGGGGTAGGTTTTATGAGATTTAACGCCCAAATGCTGTTCAGACTCCATAGTCGAGGGCTTCGGGTAATTTAGGCCACTTGGGGCTCTTTAACGTGCACTGGCATCGCACAGTACACGGGTCTCTAGCAATTCGCCTCCATCGAAATGCGACCGCCATGACCCGAGTCGAATCCGTGTCATTCGGATAAGCAGCCAGCGTCATAACCAATGAGCCACCGCGGGGGCTTGTCTTCTTTTTTTTGCATTTTAATGCAGAGGTGCCTTCACTCGTCTTGGACAAAAAATGCAAAAAACAAAAACAAAGGAACCCATGCGGCAGTCAGCTACCTTCGAACTACAGACTCTCCCCGTGCCTCGTCTATCGTAAAGTGAGCTCTCGGTGGACTGACTGCGGTGTTTCGTCACGGTGTTCTCAAAGATTAACAAAACCCGAGAGTGGCCCTGTACATTATTAACAACGGGGTATGTACGCGCGCTGCTATTCTAGAAGAGCTCTTCAAGACTATTTAAATTTATCTTTCTTGAAGGGAAGACTTAAAGTTGATGGTAGAACATGACGACCCCCCCCCCCCCCCCCCCCCCCCCCCCTCAAGAAAAAAAAAAGTTAAACGAAATACGTTCTTTTGTTTAGTCGCCAGGCCACGATCAAAATGGTGGTTATTCATTTATAGAGAGAAGAGCGTTGTAACCTGATTCGCTTGATCAGAAGAAGAACGCGGACCGTTCAAAGGCAGTATACTTGAAGCACGAAGAGCGGCAGGTTCAAAAACTTCATTGGCGGGACCATCATTTAGCTGCGCTGAGCATAATCCATTCTGAAGCTTGAGCTGTTAGTCGTTTATTTTTTTCCTCGTTGCTCTTAAGACAACACGCGGCACACATGGCCTCGGCGAGAGCATACAATATGCAGGCGTACTTTGGTGATAAGCTTACGGGCGCATGTTTAACGACCCACTGTTTAAGACCAGCGGTGACCCTCCTAAACACTAGTGCCTTAATTACGTAATAGATTATTCATGCGGCGCTAATTCTTTCTGGACATCCCGGGGAAAGACTCTCTTCTCGCACAGGTGATATCTTATGCGGAGCGACGCTGAATAAATAAAACTCGCTTCCTGTTTGACCTGCCTCGCGGGCTCTCCGAAGTGTTTAGAGTTAACGAGAGTGAAAGGTAATAAGAAGGCCGCCGATGTTTGCCCCACCTGTCCCGGCAGGCGTCTCGTCGCTGAGGCGAAGAAAATGAAATTTAAGCGGCGCCGTTTTAGATCAGCGGAATATTGAAGACGGGAGGCGGATTTCCAACGTAGTACATCGCGTAAGGGTCTGTCAAAAGTTCCCAGGCCACATAGTCTGTTTTTGAGCAGTATTGTCGGGCAGTTACGATACTCTAAAAGCTAGAAATATCTGTCGAGGTTCGAAGAAGTATCGTTCTACTCTCTGAGAACCTTGATAGCTTTATCGGCATTTTAATTGCCAAGATATACCATTGAAAAGCAGGCCATGTGGTCTGAGAACTTTTGACCAACCCACTACACGTGGTGGAAAACCTGCTTAACATAATTTAATTTTCCCCGAAGTTACAAGTTAGCTTTGAGCTAAGCGTTGAATGCTTCAGAGCGCATGAGAAATTTTGCGTTCCAGTCCATTCTTTATTTTTTGCTTTTGCAGTTGTTTTTAAAACTAGCTGCACAAGCTATGTTTAGCTTATAGGCAATGAATGCGCACAAATCCAATCATCGGAACCAAGTAAGACCCCGCCGCGGTGGCTCAGTGGTTAGGGCGCTCGACTACTGATCCGGAGTTCCCGGGCTCGAACCCGACCGCGGCGGCTACGTTTTTATGGAGGAAAAACGCTAAGGCGCCCGTGTGCTGTGCGATGTCAGTGCACGTTAAAGGTCCCCAGGTGGCCGAAATTATTCCGGAGCCCTCCACTACGGCACCTATTCTTCCTGGTGTCCAACGATATATGAGACAGATACTGCGCCATTTCCTTTCCCCAAAAAACCATTTATTATTAACCAAGTAAGAAAAGTAAACACCTAAAATTTTATATATTGAACGCGGGAATGCCAATTAAACGAGCTTTCAAATTCGTATATTTTACGTTAGATACGTGGAATTACATTACTGATTAAGAAAGTTAAAAAGCTGGGCTCACCTGCTATGCTGATGGCCTTCAATTTTTCGATGTACTGTCGGCCTCAAAAATCATGAATAAAAAATTGGATTGAATAATTTTATACGATTGATCGTTTACTGTTGAACTCTGTCACGCGCATAATGTCCGCTTTTATGTACAGTCAACGTGCACACACCACGCCAATGTATTTCTCACAGTTATTACACGAAAACGATCCGTTGTCGCAAAAAAAAAAAAAGCCAGTGTCGGCGTTGCCGTCGGTGTGACGGAAAGCTGCGGACTGGTCGAAAAAGTGGTTGTTACAAAAGGCTTCCATAAATGGCGCCATCCACACCTGCGGCGCATCGGAAACCCCAGACTTTCGGGTTGCGAGTTAAACACAATTCCGCTAAGCCACGCATGCACGTTTGAACGGTTTGGTTAAAGCGGGGCTTTATATGTTTGTCGTGTAGTCTTTCACATAATGATTGCGATTGTGAGAGAGGTAACAGTGTCCATGTCTGCGTGGGCAAGAGGAACCGCTGCCGCCTTATACCATTAAATTGTGGATCTTAAGTGTACCCCCCCCCCCCTCCCCCGAATTTCGGAAATGAAAATCTGTAAGCGCGTAAAGAAATCACCCCGTATAAATGACACGTGCACGCAAACACACTTGCGCTCGTGCGTTAACTTATATAGTCCCTACAAAAAGTAAAATCACACACATGAAAACGGGTATATTATACGTCACAGCTTAGAGCCCGACGCCTATTTTCTGCATTTTCTCTCCCAAGTATAGTAAAAAGGGCAACCAGTAACCTAGCGATCATATTTTCAGCAATAACCATTCATGATCTGTGCAAGGATAGCTGTGAAAAAGGCGTGGCTTCTTTTTTTTTTCGTTTCTCATCGCTTGTGTTTCAAATCGGATAGTAATTATGATAAAATCGTTTCTAGTTTCATTTCTTATTTCATTACTTTTTTCTGCAAGGGGAGCATGATGGCGTAATTTTGCCACTCAAACTTTGCATGCATTGTTGAGAACTCATGCGCCAGAAAAGAGCAGTTAGTATGTGCCTTTTGTTTTCTGCGTCTTACAAAACAGCATATATTGTTTCTAGCTTGCATAACCCTCTATACCACATAGAAATGGGGGTAGACTGACTGGATTTGGCACATAAATAGCTGTTTCACTGCATCTTTTTCTGTCTGTGGCAAAAAAAAACAACAACGTGAGAATAGAATCGGTTAGAAAAAGCGGAAAAACAAGTCCAGCGCGAACGTCTTGGGTGAAAACAAGTACTGAGGACAAAGCTCGAAATGATCGCGCATGCCGGGAAACTTCTGACTCTTCTGCGTCGCGATTCATCGCCTGTGCACAGCTGCGTGACCCCAGGCCAACCGTCGATGCCGACCGATTTATTTCGCGAGCGCGCGTTTATAGATTAACGGAAGCCCCCCCCCCCCCCTTTTTTTTTTCTGCTTTCTTTCTGCTTCCTTGTTCTGATGTTGGCTCAAACGATGTCGGCGTCGTGAAGGAGGCGGCATTCTTCGAGAGAAATTCCCGGTGCCCGTAAGGCGTGACAAAACCGATGTCTCCTTCAGACCACGCACCTTTCGGCACTTTACAATTCAATTTCCGCCTTGTCGAACAAGGAACCGCCTGCGCTTGGCTCCTCGGCTCGCCTCTCATGGTCATCAATCTCCCGAGACTTTGGACATTCGCTTCCTTCGTCTCTGATTTTTTTTTATTGCTTAAGAATATGTGCTTTCTTGGGTCAGAGACAGAAAAACAGAAATGAGAGGCTATGCTTCATTGTATCTGTTTTGTTTTTCTCTTCACATCACTGATTCCAGCCTTGTAACATATTGGAAGCGATACGCATTGGAGATTATTCGCGTTGCTTCGTGCTGAATTGGGCGCCGGGGACGCTGGTCCTTCTCTGGTGGGTGTAGTGAATTCCTCACAATTCGTGTTCCCAGAAATGTCGAAACCAATACGGGAAAATTTAGGCCGAATAAATGTAAATTGCTGTGCACAGAGAATGCTGTAAGTAACGACGCTGCTTATATGAGAAGGCACATTGCTTCTGTTGCGCGCACGCACGCACACACGCACACACACACACACACACACACACACACACACACACACACACACACACACACACACACACACACACACACACACACACACACACACACACACACACACACACACACACACACACACACACACACACACACACACACACACACGCACGCACGCACGCACGCACGCACGCACGCACACGCACACGCACACGCACACACGCACACACACGAGCGCGCGCCAAAGCAAGCTTTTGTGAAGTGAACGAAATTGCTGATAGTCAGAACAAACGCTGTCATCGCTAGCTTGTGCATGACTTTTCGCAATACAGGAAGGGGAAATGAAAGACCAGGTAGATCTGGGTCTAAACTGTTATTAGGGCTACTTAGAACCCAACACAGCAAAGCTCACGTATGATAAGTGTAAGAAGGCACGACACAGCGCTCATGTCGTGTATTGCTCGTTGCATGCCACAATGTTCGTTTTCCCTCAGCTGGGTATGCCTGTGGTAGTTAGTAATTAGGTGCAACGCGCCTGTTCTACTAACTTAGTGAGGTAATGACTATGAAACTATCGTTTCAGTGTTAGGTTGCGCAAGTTGTTGAACTACGCGTAAGGGAAGAGAGATATGGAGGGGGGGGAAAGAAGAGCCAAAGACGGTGGACTCGGGCAGATCGCTCTAGTTTTCTGCTAATTACTGGAGGTCGAGGGGAAGGAAAAAAGGGTCATAACATTGTCGTTGCCTCAAAAGCGATGGCACACACTTAACGTATGCCGATGAAGAAGAAAGGAAACGAGTGCCTGTCTGACCCACTCAACATCAATACCAACAAACACTAGATATGCGCCGGCGCGCGATGTTCTGTTCTGCGCGTGGGCTAAAATGCCAGGATATTTGTGAGCAAAGATAACCCATTGATTAGCGCTGTGTTTTTGGACGCGTAGGACAGCTGTTTGAATTCGCTTCTTGCTAATATTTTTTTATTTTGAGCTGAGCACTAATGGCACGCAAATTAGTTATCAGTATACCCTTGCGGGTGCGTTCCCTCTTAAGTTGGACTCTGTGAGATTATTTAAGCCAAAATACGCGTCTAAATCACTCACTTAAAATAAAATTTTAACTTGACCTTTTTAAATCTTAACCAGTAATTGTATGCACGCGAATAATTTACCATTTATACCCAACAATTCTGTACAAATGCATTTTTGAGCAGGAAACCGCTGATGAACCCATTTTTTTCATATAATGCAAGATTTAACTATGACAATCAATATATCTGCAGGTCACCCAATGGCAGTGTTGTATTGTTTTTCTATTAACGTTTTTTCTATCGTCAAAAGCGATCCCCACTGGTTTTCTGTGGCAGTCTTAACTTTTCTATACGATCTATGGAAATGTTTTAAAAAGAAATAATTTGCTACATATCAGAAGAATGGAGCATTACCTTCATTATTTTCATAACACTTTCTTACAATTTGCCACTTTTCAAAATTTTTATCCGAGAATGTTGGACAAGTTCTTCGGGATGTGCATTACCTTTCAGGCTGCATTTTGAGATGTTTTGGAACCCGATCGGCCGTTTAAGAAGCTTTGAGACTAGAAGGCAGGCGGAGCCGGAAGTGGGTGCACAGTTGCAAGTGCGCAGAACACGAGACCGCGCGTCGCCGAACGTTGAGCGTGTCTGCGGAATGGTGTAACTGCTAGGGTGCTGATTACACCGTGGAGCTTGGTGCGCCAAATACCCAGTAAGGCCCGAATTAGATTTCAGTCATTGTGTCGATATGAAGGAGTCAGTCAGCAGCCGGTTGTCCAAAGCAGTGGCTGTCTCTACTTGATTCACGTATTGAAGAAAAGCCCCAAGTATATGCTTGACAGGTTCGGAAAACTGGCACACATCAAAGTCTTGAGAGTGCGGAGAAAATTCAGCAAGTCTCCATACTGCCGCGTTCTCTGCCCTCTGACCTCTCTAGGAATTTGCTCCACATTTAGCCCTGCAATACGCTGCCTTCAGTCGTAGGCAGCGGGATTTCCAGGACGTCGGCAAATTTGTTTTCCATCGTTGAGGTCGTTGAGTGCAGTGTGTGGTCAACAGTGAACACTGTACGAGTTCTTTTTAATTGTAGTTATTTTTATTTTTGCGCACCGGGTTCTTTGAAAATTTTGCGAAGTACCTTTTCACGTCCTTGTAGTCTGGCCAACAAACGCAGCAGTGAAGCTCTCTCCGATTATTCTGCGCAGCGCAACACTTTTAGCTGACAACGACTTCCTTATCTGCGAATTTCCGGCTCAGTGCCTTTAAGACGGCGTTCTCTTTACGTTCCCTAATTGTTTGAGCATGAAAAAGGGAAGAAGCAGAGGGGAACGAGGATAGATTACGTTTGGGCAGCTATTTACTCAGCAAAGAAGGACACCTTCCCATCTGCAGTCTTCTCCGGGGGTAGACGAGAAAGCGAGCTCTTTTGAGGAGAAGGCAATTTGCGAAGCAGCTTGCACGTTTTTCCCTCTATTTTTCTCAGTCTCGCCTCCGACTGAACCATTTCCTTTCCGAGCCAGTCGGGAGTGATACTGTTCGCGCTGACTTCACTTGCCTTTTCGTGCTGGTATACTTTATACCGGACGTGTTAATGAGCTTGCCACTCACCCCTCCCCTCTCCCCTTCAGCGTCTATGGCGGCCAAATGAACTGAGCTCACTCGAAAGTGGCCGGATAAAGCAATCACTTCGTGCAGTCGGCGAAAAAGAAAGGTTCTGGTGAGTGTGCGTGTGTGACACAACAAACAGCATTAGCGTCTGTCCTCTTGCGCCTGGAAGACAGGGAAGATCCCGACTTGGAATTCCCGGGGAATAGGGGAAGAGGGCGGGTGATTCGACGCCGCGGATTTCCTCCCCCATTTTTTTGCTTGTGTCTATTTATATTCGCTCTTGCCCCTGAGCGTCACCAAATGGAGATCCACTCGTGTGTGCTTTGTGCAAGTTGACACTGACTTAGCAGTTCTTCGGAGCAGCGCCTTTGCCGTAAGAACGCCCCTACGGGGGCTCAAAGAATATTCGATATCGGTGCTTAAAGTAAATGTCAAGACCTGCTGAAAGTCCCCTTTTTTAAAGCCCTGTTCGTGACTTTTAATGAACGCTTAAGAGAACACAGTGGTGAGTTTTGTTGAAAGAACGTTGATGGGTTTTTAACTGCGAATTGAGTTACGTGAAGTGAGGGCGTATCATTCGATCACAAGTTCTAGCTTGTGCATAGCAAACAGAAAGCGGGAAGACACTTAGCTCTCTAAGGCGCCAGTCACCGTGGTGACTATAAGCAAGCGCAGTGTTTTCTGTCTGCATGAGCGCTTACGTGCTGTCTCCGACCTCAGTCCATTTGAATAGGGCTGTGTAACGCTCCCGACGTGAATAGAAAGACCGTTTGTATTCGCTGACACTAGTTCTTGCAGTCACAATGTGGACCCTCTTTAAAGCCGCCCTGAGATGGGCGTCTTCTGGAGGAGCTATTTTGTTTTTCATCGGCTCGTAAATTTTGCCTCTTGACGCCTAAGAAGAAGTAGTGAAGCAAAGAAAAACTTTTTTTCTTTTTTACCTCTCTAGTTTTTCATCGCCTTTTCGTGCGCTTGCCAGGTGCACAGGCTTTGAAACCTTTCTGTGCGTGCGGTGTTGTGAGCGCCACCTGTGGATTTCCCGAATAGCAGCATTCCATCGACATCAACTGCTCTTGCAGGAACCTTTGTGTCTGGCTTGTCGAGGCCACGATGCTACGACGGCTTATCAGTGGTCTCATAGGTTACCCTGGACGACGGCGTGCGGAATTCTAAGACGCTTTTATGAATGAGTTCAACAAGCAATGAAGATATTCCGCGGAATCTCAGCCAGCTGTTCGCGTCCTTCATTAGCAGCCTTATTGAATGGCAGAGTAGTGAAGGGTCGCAGGACGATTTGTTCGCTCAAGGTTTCAAGCTTGCGGTGCATCGTATCTCAGCTGTCTCTCGAGTAAAGATTGTGACTCCTTTAGCACAGCCCATACGGCCGCCGCTACCGTTACCACATACCGCACATCGCGCACCGCGCTCTGCCACTCCGCGTGCGCAGGTCGCCTTGAAGGCGCCAGATGGCGCCAGGTGCCTGTGAGCTGCGCGATCGCATGCCTCTTCGGGACCAATCAGTGCTTGAGCACCGGCGGCGCGGGGTACGGTGTAGCAGTAATGGCACACAATATGCAAATCGTGTCTACTGACACCCTAGATACTCTTCGCTGCGGTCTTGTATTCATCGACTTGGAATGAGCACTAACTGACGCTGTGTCACACTTGCTATTCCAGCAGGCAATGACACCTATGCTATCTCTGCCCAGCTCCACAGGCCTGTGTAGACGCTGCCTTTGCTTCGCCAGTACTCTTGTTGGAGTGCTTGTGCGCATGCGTTGTTCCTACCCCTCCCCGCCGCCCCTACTCCCTGCTGCTAATTTCCAAGCGCCATATCGTAGCCTTCCTTCAGAGTAGAGGAGCTATGGTCATGGACAGAGAATCCTAACATCCATTTTCTGCACCCCCTCCCACATTTCCGGCTGCAATGCACTGTAAGCGATTTTTTAATTTTCAAAGTCCCACCGTTTAGCATTTCACTGCGTGCTAAATAGCTAAATTAAATAGCTGGATAATTTTAACGAGATAGCACAAGCTTGTGCAGAAGGCGGCCAGGAACAAAATATACACTCTTGGCGTTGCTGTCTTCGTCAGATGCGCTGAACTCCTGAGGCCTTACGAGTTCACGTTTTCCGCGACAGGGTGCATGTGCGAATGCAGTATGGTTTATGGGCGCGGACCGTGACTCATGCAAAAACGCGGCTAAAAGAGGGCGCTCTTCTGAGGTTGCACAAGCTTGCATATAGCGTTCTTCAGCTAATTGTTCACTGTTTCTTTTACCGTTATTTTATGTACTCTGATAATTGACTCTTAATCCGTCGCGCTGGCTGACTAGTTATGATGTTTGGGCTGTTGAGCACGATTTCACAGGATCGAATCCTGGTGCGACGGCAGTATTTGAATAAAGGTGAAGAGCAATATGCGCCCGTGCGCAGAGCCTTGTGTGTGAACGTTTAAGAAACCCTATACTAGCGTCCCCTCTCCGTCGACTGTTCGTCACCTTCCTATCACCTCTCTTTCCTTCTTTCACGGCGCGATTCAGGCGTCCCCCGTAAGACAATTACTGCGCCTCTCCCCTCTTCATTAAACATTAAAAAAATATTTCACCGTAAACGCATTTTTCAATTATTTTTTTTTTGTCTGAGGCCAGAAAAATGACGCCATTCGAATTACCCATGTGTAGGAGCGTGATTTCTTCACGGGGCAAGTCATTCAAAAATATTTGCTGAATTCCGGGCTCCTTGAAAATTACGTCACAATAACAGGCGATTGCGAGGCGAGTCTTTGGAGGAAGAACATTTTGATATGAGGCAACGTTGGAGGTCACATTGCGAACAGAAGTTCACTGCTTCCAAGCACTTGTTACCCAGCCACAAAGGCGTCGCCTCGATCTCGTATCTTCTCCCCTATAGCCACTGAAAGTGTCCTGCTGGCTGTCTTATTCGTAACCGCCTACGGAAGTAGTATGGGCCACTGGAAGTGGCGGAAGCTTCCGTTTTACTCATTGTACACTTATTTTAAATGGAGTGTACTACGTTTGTTCGTCAATGCGTTTTAAATAGTGGAATGTTTCGTGTCCCCCCAGCGAACAGTAAGTTTGCTATGACATTGCAAAAACGTATGGTGATTCTCGTTTGCTTTCCACTCGCGAACGGCAGCCAGAATTGCAGCAAGTCTTCACTCCCGGTTTGAGCGCACGTTCTATTATGGTCTGTTGTAGCCTGACGACAACGGGAGGCTCGTCACAGAGAACAGAAAACGGAACAATTGGTTCCATGAAAGCCGACTTTTAAGAGATTCGGCGCGGTGTCCCAGTGTTTGCCGTTGGGCGCGCTGCTGCTACCATTCGTCCGAACTAACGCTACCAACCTCCCCCTCGGCGATGTATCTCAGCGCGTGCCTCTCATTAGTTCGCTCAGTAGACGAGCATGTAGACATCCCGTACGGAATAAGCGGCGTCCTTCAAATACTCTTCAGTGTGAGTCAATGTCTTCCGAACACTTTAGCGATACTCGAAGGGATGTCCTTGTAGTTTTGTTACAAGCCACGCGCGTCAAATAAGAAGAGAACACGAGTAAAAAAAATCGTCTTTTAAAGCCCGAACGCGGGTCAGGTGTACATCTAGCGTGCAATCTAACGGCACGTGCTTATCGACCGCCGAAGGAGGCCGGTCACACTGAGGTAAATGACACGTGCAAAGTTTCTCCGTCCGTCGAAAAAAAAAATGAAATGTACGTTTGCAAGAGATAAAAAGAGCACAAATCGGGTTAACTTGCTTAAAGTACTCGCATGCTGTCGCTTTAGTGTCCTCTCAAATTTTTCTTTTTTTAAACCTTACACTGTGACATCGCTGTTTCGTGTGTAAAGCCTGCTTTCGCAATAACCCGCTTGTTCTTATTCAATGCAATGTAGGTAAGTTTAGTGCCTTATTTTTATTCAACCTTTTCGTGTAATCGCTGCGCTTGCGACTTAACATTGAAAAAAAAAAAAAACGAGACGGATGTTTTAGGCACACAGAAGTCGAAGAACCTATACGCGCTCCTTCTCTAAAGGTAAGAGTCTGCAGCAGTCGCGAGCGGCACTAATGCCCTCTTGCGTTTCGTAAAGAACGTGCGGTGCGGCCATCGGAGTTGCGATATCATCAAGAGTGGGGCAAGCTTAACATCTTGAGCTGCGCATCGCCGTCCATCATTGACCTGTGCAGCCCAGCGTAGGGTTCAGTGATGCGTTTATTTTAATGTTTGCTTTATAGCGAGTCTGAGCTTCGTACAGGCCAGCCTATACTGCGTTTCAAGGCTCCTGAATTATCGAGGACCTTTGAATTACAATAGGCGAGGGGTGGGGGGGGGGGGGGTGAAGGGGGATGGCAGAGCGGGCTGCACCGAGTCGAAAGTGCTTCAGGTCGGCAGCCCTTGTTAACATTAGAACAGCTTCATATTTTGAAGTTAGAGCGAATATTGAGGGGGAGTAGTTTGTTCTACTTGCTTCGCATGGTGATAAATCCGCGAAAAAGTGAAAATAGCCCCTTTGCGAAAGGATTTGACGGTGCGCACTACTGGCGTTGTGTTGAGTTTTATGTTCAGAAATGTTGCGACTTGAACTCGGTGGTTAAACACTAGAAAGTACTTCAGTAGGTCGGTTTGTTTCTTTCTGTAGCTCTTCTCCGAAAAACGCCTGTTCGATCCTAAGACGCCGTGCTCATGAGACGCCTGGATCGGCGGGTCTGTGGTGTACTTTTCTCAAGGACGGCGCTCGTTCTAACGTGCTCTCATGCGAAAACTGCATCGATGCATGTGTGTATATATATAAAAAACTCTTTGTAGTTATATTTCTAAAATTCAAGAGAGACAAAACAAAGGAAAAAAAAAAGACCGTTCCAAACAGTTACCAGGCACATGCTGCGCGCGAGAGCGAAGGGGAGCCGAGATCCTATTTTGGAAGCGAGCTCTTCTCGCACGGCGTCTTCCAAGACGAGACACTGAGTTATCCTTTGCACGGATTCGAAGTGGTTTCGCACCATAAATCATTTTGATCCACGATCGCAGGCTATTACGTGTGCGCGCGGAAACTGAAACAGTGCATCGATGTAAAGAGGCGAAAACCGCACCCCTTTCTTTCCTGCGCTGGCATTGAAAAATCCAGTTTTCAGAGTAACGTTTGTTGACACGCGGCTCGTATACTCGTATAGCACGGTCTGGCAGAGAGAGAGAGGGGGGGGGGGGGATGCTTAAAGCCTTGCATTTATTTATTTATTTTTTCCCTCACGGGCGCTCTGAGCTTCGTTTGTTTGCATTGGCAGAAGGTGCGCGTGTTGTTTACCTGCCCGAAGGGCTCCCCTCCAAAGCGGCGTAAAGCCACACGCTTTCTCCTGTCTCCCAGTTGCAGGTGTTTGTCCGAAGCGCGTGCTCCGTGACCGCTTTGATTCGTGTAAAGGCGAAAGGCAAACAATTCTTTTCGCTCGCTGCCGTCGAGACGCGCTTGAATAGGTGCCCCTATTTTTTTCCGTTTTCTTTTTCCAGGCATAGCTGACGAACTCGGAGCTTTGCGGATGCTAAAATAGGTGGTGCTGCAGTTTTCGCTGAGCCCGTGATGCTCGAAGGGCTTTGCGCTTGCCAAGAAAGGCTTAGTTGAAGGGATAGGTGTAATTCGTGCTGCAGCAAAACTTTGTGAAACAGTTTTTGTTTTGAGTTCTATTGTGTAGCGCAAAAGATATAGGTATTTCTTGTGCATACGAAGATTGTGAAATGCCCTATTTTTTTTAGGTACAGTATACGCGAACATGTCTCCTGCAGTTATAGGTTCTTTTCACTCAGGTGTATTCACCTTGACTACACACGAAAACCTTCAGGCTGTAAGCAAATTTAGGTTGTTTGTTAATGCTGCGCATAAAAAGAAAACGCCTTTCTGTATCAGTTTCAGGCTGTTTTGAAGCACGTAAGAATAATTATTTTAGGTACAACATGAAATTGGCTGTACTTACTTTTTCTCGTGTTTTTTTTTGCCGCTCTTAATGACGAAATAAGAACGTCCGAACGCAGGCTAAGAAATTAAGAAACCAGCATGTCGTAATAAGTTTACTTTAGGAATTTGCGTGGCTCATGGGTAGTTCGTGCATGCGCGACTGGTTAGCACATAATACGCTTAGAGTAAGGTCGTGTTTTAAGGCTCGTAAAATGTAAAGTACAGTTTCTGCTCAGTGAGCACGATAATGTAATTAAGAGAAAAA
This sequence comes from Amblyomma americanum, assembly GCF_052857255.1. Classification (NCBI taxonomy): domain Eukaryota; kingdom Metazoa; phylum Arthropoda; class Arachnida; order Ixodida; family Ixodidae; genus Amblyomma; species Amblyomma americanum. The sequence goes on from NC_135502.1 coordinate 79,362,170, forward strand.
CTGACAGTAAGAGGCATACAGACGGCAAGACTTGCGCGTTTGTCAGGCATTGCCCGCTGTGATGCGGTCACTTGCGAAACTGTTTTGGTCTTCGGCTTTGTGGTTTTGTGTTCGCATTTAGTAAGACGTACTTTGTAGTATAAAATCATTCCCTTGTATTACCTCGATGGGAAGAAACGCGAACAACCCGGCGCCAACATGCCCCGCTGTTGGAATTTATTTTCATCGCGCTGTTACCTGGGTGGTACGAAAAATACGTTAGAGTCGTCCTAGAATGTATCATGGATGAGTTTAGGACCTTTCGCTATCACCGAAGTGAAAGCGAGGGGGAAAGAAATTTAAACAGCGGAGCTTGTTGGCGCCGGGTTGTCCGCGTTTCTTTCCATCGAGGTTGTACGTCCTTCACTCTTGGCGCGCAGTTTTTGTTTAAAAGTGCGCAGCCCATAGGGTTTCTGTCTCAGCCACATAATGAGTTCTCCAGCATCCCTGGAAGTACGAAGCTTTGGAGGTGAAAAGTAGAGTTCATCCTTTATATCGAGAAATTTGTAGCACTTAAGATGCGAAATGCGTCACACCGGCGGCGCCACAAGTAAAGCCACTGGGCCGCAAATTTTTGGCAATAACTGCACTTAAGATGAACGTAACTGGCTTAATATGAAAGGGTTTTAGATCCATTCATCTCTGATGCTTTCGTATCTCGAAGAGCCTGGGCGAAAAGATTTCGGAGTAAGGTCGATACAGCTTGCTTGTGAGCTATCGAAGTGAATCTTGTAATCGAAAGCTAATCGCAATTACTTTCCCCAGCTTGAGGGTTTTGTATTAATTTTCCGCAAATTTGTCATTCACGTTACTGCTGCGTGTAATGGGAGGTGTATACGTGCTTGTGCTAGCGCATTGAGGTAATATCGAGGTATAAAAATCATGGTATAGGAAATAATTTGTCGTTCGCCGTCGTAATTGGCCACATCAGTGGTGGCGCCATCTTACGGACTGAATTTGAATAAGACACCTTTAAAAGTGATGCTGCGGTGCGTGACAGTTCTTGGTTGGCCGTACAGAAGTGCGAACGCAGAAAGATTATAGAGAGGAAGAACATGCGGTTCTTATTTATAAACGTAGCAAAGCAGCGCATCAGAGTGAGAGCTGTGGAAATTTAATTCTATTCTGCGCCAAAAGATGCCGCCACACTAGGATATCAGGGCATTTTTTCTTTGCTACATCCGGCATGACTGAAATTGCAAATGCAAACACATATTCATGACCTTGGTAGCTTTCCATTGATAAAATAAGTGACAGTTCGTTAATGGCTGCACAGCGATGGTGGCGGCAATTCACCGCTATGTCTTGTGAACAACGGAATACGTGTACCAGATTCTTGTTTATCAGAGCCTCAATTTGCTATTTTTTTTTATTTTTACAACGGCCACCATTAAGGCAACCCGGAGCCTAACATGATGACCAGTGGTGCCACGGTTTTTGTCTTGGCTCCTTCTAAGCTGTCCCCCTCACTGGAATCGAAAGATTGTTGCTTTACGAGGGCTGTTATTTAGCCATGTCCTCTGGTATCTGGGAGCAAGATTACTGTCTTAAAATTGACCTGCATATCCGCAACCTACTCTTTGTGTGGGAATTGTTGATGGAAAAACTTTTCCCTCGGTAACTGACCACTTCGCCAACCAAGCGTTTTCAGAAAGAAGAACCAACATTTCTTCTTTTTGAGTACAAAAAAAAAAGCTTTTATTTGTTGAGAACACGATTTCATTAACCTGCCCGCAAACTGCAAAGAATACGTCACACTGTCTCGCTTTCGCGCTTTTCTGCACTTTGTTACCGCGTCATCCGCCTTTGAGAACCACAAGTGCTGAAAATTCAGAAAACCGAAGAAAAAAAAAACGAGAAAACAATAACGGAACAGAAGATCTGGAGCTTTAGCTCATTTTTTTTTCTCCAGATCTCAACGACACTGCAAACTCGGCTTTCGTCCGTGCATCGAGTGGGGGGAGATATATGGGAACCACGCCGTCCTCTCGAACTCGACTCGCGTCTACAGCGCTTCACAAACACAATCGCGTTTGCGCCGCGAGCCAAGTGGCTCCCTTCCCCACGACTTGAGGCGCGGGAGGATGTTCTAATCCGGCCGACGACTTGAAACGCTGCGCGAACCCTACCAGACGTGTGCCGGTGAACGAAAGGCGAGCAGTGAAAACGATAAAAAAAAATACGAGGGGGGAGGGGGAACTGAAATAAGCAGAGACAGAGACGAAGCTCTCTCTCTCTCTGCCCGCAAGATTGAACTTGAAGGTACGATGTAAAGCTTGTCCCCACCAGCCAAGAACGAGCCTATGCGGGGGCCACGCCACTCTCACAAAAGTGGCGAAGGAAGCGGAGCGTGGCCAAGACAAGTACCGTGGGGGACTTCCCCGCGCGATGAGAAGCGTTTCGTCTTGTTTCGCTCTCAGAGAGCGTTTATTTCTTCTTTAGGTTCCTTCGGAATTGCTTGTTTTTCGTTGTGTCGAGAAACGTCGGGAGAATTTGTTCGCGTTTCGCTTGGAGAACGCTTCCATCGTTGATGCTGCCCTTCTGTCGGCATACATGGAGAGTGTTGTACAAAAGAAGGTTCTTCTCACTTCTGCTCTTTTCTTTGTTTTAGTTTTGTTTCTTTTCGTCGCTCGCGAAGGGAGCCGTGTTTTCGCGGGCACCTCGAACGAAGGTTTGCAGCAACAATTTCGTTACTTCCAAGCGTGGGTGTCATTTCAGTGGATACGCGAAGACATTCACGTGACTTGAGTTAAAACTTGAGTCTCACGACGCCAAGAAAGTTAGCACTGGCTAGGTTCTAAACTATATCTTTCAAGCACACGGTTGCCTAATGCTAGCATAGCTAATTGTTTTTTTGTTCTTTCGCTTTGTTTTCTCCTTGTATGCGCACCTGATCAGTGCACACTGTATTAATTATGCGTGCTTTAAATTCATGAGATATATATATGTCCCGATCATAAAGTACAGTCTTTGTGAAACGTATACAGCCCAAAGGGTCTCCTTCTGAGCCCTGCAACGCGGCTCCTTTTGCATACTCAGAAACCCTAATCTCACGAAGGCGGGAGGGAATTAGGTCCTCGACCCTCCCAAGCTTACGACTGTGAAATGTGCTTGAGCTGTTTATTTTTGACGAAGATTGTACATTCGTACAAACTTAAGGCGTGATGTAACGAGTTTTCGGCATGGCTGCAAATACAATTCGTGCATGCCGGGAGACAAAGGGAGCGCCTTACCGAGCATTTTTGAGTGCGCTTCTGCGCAAGCAACCGGATTATTCGCTTTCAACACCTTTGCCTGTTCCGCAATATTTGCTCGTCCGGCTGTTATTGGGCGCACGGATATGTGAGCTAAGGTTTGCAGGACCCAGTCCTCCAACGCCCTTGTACCCAGTGACATCTCCAGTTGAGCGCACATGATGTGTGTGTGTTCGAGTACGTGTGAGCGTATGTGCGTTGGTGTGTGTTAGCGTGCGTGCGTGTGTACGGCACATGGTTGCTAAAGGCGGATATATTTTCAGCATGCTGGCGGAGCTTTACTCCTTCCTGAAAACCCACAGTGAACGTAAGCTTGACAGAGATATGAAGCTGTTTTATGGCATCTGCGATATTGGAAGCGCGCATATTTCCATAGGAGCGCTACAAGGCTCGCACAATGCGTTATTAACTCTCAAGGTAGTACGATTTTCAAAGTGGAAGAGACAACGACTTTCTAAGAATGTGTTGTATTCTTTCGAAGCTGTCTAAAACGCGCTACTCAGCAAGCAGACTTCTTTTCGTCTTCCTGGTCAGTCGTAGAAGGAAGGTTTGAGAAGAGGCACCGAAAACGACTGATTTCAAGTGGCACCGAAATGTCGTGTCCAGAAACTTAGCGAGACATTGCGGCAGTTTCCGAGCCGAAGCAAGAAAAAAAAAAGAAAGCGTGTTCCTGAGCACTGTGATAACTTCCATTTCGAGACTTACACCCGAGACCCTCAGAACCGGAAGACTCGGCATCGACAACACGCGAGCTTCCTGTCACAAATGGATTGAACTTCAAACTTCTCCCTGCCCTCGACACCCCAGTCTTATTTATCCCATTACGTTTTTGTAGAGCACGCTCTCACTATCAGCCGCCACTTCCTACCCCCCCCCCCCCCCTCCCGTGATGCAGTTTGGATCTGAGGCAGCCTTAAAAGTGCGCGAAAGGCACAAATGAATGAAATAACCCAAAGTCCGTCCAGAGGGCCCGACATCGCGATAACGCTGGCTGTGGCAGGCCATCCTTAGACGGCGGCGGCGGCGAAGAGGCCGGGGACAAGCGACGGCGAATTGCTTCACGCTGTTTTCTGCCGTCAGCGTGTAGAGAATTGGTTCGTTGTTGTCCAGCTCTGTCTGCAGAGGGCGAAAGTGGAAACGCAGTTGAGACCGGGGGAAAGAAAGAAGCAAGCGAAAGAAAAGAGGAGGAAAGAACAGATGAGAGTAATGAGAAAGGGGGGGGGGAGGTAAGCGGCGTTTGGCGGCCTGTACAGCGATGATTCCTCGGTTGAGAAAGACCTGATTAGTGGGTGCGGAAAAGCTGGCGACTTTCCTTCCGCTCCCTACGCCTGCCGCGCCGATATCGCCATCATTTGTTGCCGTTTTATTTTTGTTTTTCGCCTGGCGAAGGTCTCGATTTGTTCGCTTTTTTCGGCCGAGGTGATCGGATTGGGCGAGCTGTGGGTGCTTCTTCCGTGGTGCGTGTAAAATGCATGACCCCATAAACAGCTGAGCACGTACCTTCGCGTACCTTAACGGAGCGATCGCAGCTGCCGCCGTACTTTCCGTTAACATCATGCGGGTGTACGCGGTTAAAGGCCCCAAGGCTCTTGTTCCCTTATCTTTTTCCACCCTTGCTGCTGACTAGTTATATCGGTTGCTCCTGATTGCGGACGTCACTCAAATGACAGTTTCTCTCTGCGCTGTGTGTTTGCGCAACAAAGGGTGAAGAGTGCATTTCACTGTAGGGATATACCGTGCCTGCCGGATGATGAACCACAAGGCTAACACAAAAGACGGAGGTCAAACGGAGCGTAGTTCTTTTATTCTTTATTTTAGTCATGTGTTCTTAGTATCCCTCAGTGCTGTCTCTGTAGAATGAACCACCAATTAGACCATGTTTTGCCCTGCTGCGTTTTAATATCTCCAAGCATTGCTGAAATGTACACGTGAATGCTGGAAAAGCTGCAGTTAACTTTAATTCACTTTTCATTGGAGTACACCACACCGGCTACAAACTACTACGTCTATAGCAAAAAAACGCGCTTTAAGACTCGTGAAAACCTCTCGCAATACATCGATGGATGTAAAGAAAAAAATATATCAGGGCGGACGCGAAGCCGGCATGTATTCGTGTACCGCGTTATGTTTATTAACGCTAGAAAGCTCACGGCTCTCTCATATCAACTGGGAATGAAGAGAATAGGCTCTCTTCGGGATTTCTAGTAAGCGGCTGAGCAAGTTAGGGTTTCACCGTCGTATCTAGTTCACGCTGGACGAGCATGCGGAATACGCTCATAAAAAAATTAAGTTTTATTTGAGCCAACGATAAATAGAAGCAAAGCAATAAACACAGGCACAAAAAAGGAATATCCCATCGGGAGCAAGGCGACGCTCATACAGTACAGATCAGGCCATGCAATGTAGCGGTTTATGAGTGTTTTCTGCTTTGATGATTCCATACAGCTGTCGAATAATCACTTCTAAAAAAAAAGGAATTAAAATGCGTCATACTCGCTGTCCTAACAGTGTGGCACACTAAGCGCGGCGTGTTAATACAGACTTGGCGGCGTGTTACTACAGACTACAGAGTCGTGCTCGACAGAGTGATGCTTATACCCTATGGGCGTTGTGTCTCTACCCTCGAATGACCCAGCATAGAAACGCTTCGCAGTCCCTGTGGCCTGCAAGCTTCTCGTGAATTGCTTTTCGTACTCGTTAATTGCGCTGCGATACACGAAGGACGACATGTTTGCTTAGTGTCGTGGGACTTCAAAGACTCACGGAATGCGTGCGCGCGCTACCTCATGACACGAGCAGTTGGCTTCGCTTATGTCGCTTGGAGAAGAAAAAAAGGAACACGAAATAAACAACGTAAAAACACATGCGCTTAGCCCTGAACACTACTTTGCAGCTAATTAAACGCCCACTCTCTGCGCTGCATCTGAAAATAGAGAGAAAGTAACAAGAAGAAATCCAACAGCTATAGCGGTCCTGTCAGCGATGAGCTGGCATCGCTTGCGCAGGTCCCCTCACCGACGTGGCTATACAAACAGCACGGCGTCGTGACAGACTTGCTTGTAGGCGGGCACCGCGAACGCAAAGCGAACGCACGAGGTGGGCTCGAAGCGCAATGAACGGAGGCCGCCGCACCCGTGTTTAATAAGCTTGTTTCATGTGCTCATTAGGCAGCTCGAGGTCCACTTTGCGACTTCATTAGTCGCGTGCAATCGAAAGCTCGTCTTTCACTTGATTAATGCCGTCATTAGCGCCGGGGAAACGAATGCGGTCTTTTTCACTTTGCTCTCTCCCTCTCTCTGTCTGCCTGCCAGCCCGCGCCACGCGAGGCACGCATTCGCCGGTCGACCACAGCTTTTCCTGGTTTCTTCATTCTTGTTGCTCGTGTTTATCTTTTTTTTCCTTTCCGTACTTCAGTGCGCTGTCGTAATGTCGGTGATAGTGCAGCGCGAGCGACACTCTGCGGCAGAGCACCCAAAACGGGATTTATTTATTTCTTCTTTGTGAGCGTTTTGAAGCGGGCGCTTTCAAGAGGTTCGAGATCATTTGCGTAGGCTTCACTGTCCTCGTTTTTTTGTTATAGAGAGGTGAAAACAGCGCAGGTAACCGCAGAGACCATTACCTTTTCGTCTCCGGAGAGCTACACACGCCCTTAGAGCGCGCGCGCGCGCGCACGCACGCACACACACACACACACACACACACACACACACACACACACACACACACACACACACACACACACACACACACACACACACACACGCACACGCACACGCACACGCACACGCACACGCACACGCACACGCACACGCACACACACACACACACACACACACACACACACACACACACACACACACACACACACACACACACACACACACACACACACACACGTGCACGCGCACACACACTATCTCTCTCTCTCTTTATCTCTCTCTCACACACGTGCAAATAGAGATAGAAAACTCTGGATCATCGCGCACTCCTGTGAAAACAAGCTCCCCCTATACACGGAGCCAGAGGCTGTATACCTCGTTGTACCGAGCACACGTATCTCGAGTCTTCTTCTCGCGTGGAATAAGTTTAGCAGTTCTCGATGTATTCGGCCACGAGAGGCTGTTCTTCTCGCTGGACGGAGCAAGGAGAGCGTAACAAGTACGGGCCATAAATATGCATTTGAAAAGTTTGCCGAAAACGCGTGCCCAGAGCTTTTGACGGACCAGTTAGCGCGCAGGGCTCACTTCTGCTCGCAACAATTAATCCTCGCTTCGCGTGCCTCGCCCTTACCGTACGCCGCTGGATACCGTCTCTCGGAGTTCTCTACTTCACGGGACGCGCTCGGCTGGCTGCCCCGAAAGAAACGCGCCCTCCGCACGCGACTGCGTTTTCCGTCCGCGCGTGAGGGGGAGACAGATATCCTCCTCTCTCCGTCTTCTGGTGAAGATGATGGCCCAGGCCGCGGCCCGCCGGTGTAACGAGTGGTCACTCATCGCGAAACTTTTAAAACATCGGCCTCCTTTCCTCCTTCTTCTCGACCCTTTCTGGCCGTGGAGCGGGAAGACTCGGTCGGTTCGTAAACACACGCGCACAGACACTTGAGCAATTTGAAATTCATGAAGTCGCCCTCCCCTTCAACCCTTCTCTAAATATAGCGTGTTTATGCAGAGAAGACGTCCTCTCGCGAAAAACGCCGCGGGACCGAACGGCTCACTCTGCACGCTCGCATCATTACGTCCTTTTTGGGCAGCCAGTGCGTGCGTGCATGTGTGTGTGTAGTATCCACTGCCTCGGGTTGGGTCCTTTGTCCATTCCCTCTGTCTTTCTCTTCCCTTTCTCCTCTCTCATTTTCCCGGTTTGCGTCCTTCTCTTTCCCCCCTCTGCGACGACGCGTGTGGGGTCGGGAGCAGGCCGACGTTCATTCGTCATTGCCATTACGCCGGTCGGCGCCTAACGAGCGACACCTTGCGGATGACACTGGATATAAATCGTGCACGACCTTCGAGCGCGCCTCACCTGCGCAGGTCGGTCGGCGGCGCCTCTCTTCTCGTCGCGCGTCCGCTGATACGGAAAGGGGAGGGTGAAGGGTCGCCCGGTCGAGGTCGCGATGGAAGCGCTCTATCAACGCTCTGTCGGGGCGCCCAGGTGGCCGCAGGGCTGTGATTCGCGACCCAGCTGTGTCGCTCTCGCACTCTTCGCTTGGCCGTGACGTGACGACGAAAGGAGAGTGTTCCCCCGTGCTGAAATTTGCGTCACCATGGTGGTGGCGGGTGTCCGCGCGCGCGGTATACCACTGTGATTCTCTCTCCATTCGACAGGCGCGTTTCTGCGAAGCGTGAATCGTTGCGGGTGTGCCTGCTAACCGCGTGTCTTTATTTTCCGTTGTTTTTTTTATTATATTCAGCAGTTTGCTACTCGAAACGCGTTGACCCCGCGCAAATCAGCCCCAAGCTCTTGCCCTGAGGCGAAATGAAGACAGCTGACAGCTGCAGCTGTGCCGTTGCACTGTCCGGACGAATTCGTTGCGCTCCACCGAATAGGTCTCGTTACTAGCACCGCCGAATGCACGCGAAAGCAGGGTGAGTTGCTGTGCGCGTTGGATTCATACAGTGTTACACTGCAAAGCGCACGTTTGTTCTAGTGCTGCATTTATTTTGCATGAGCAGGTTATGAAGTTTTTCCATGTGCTGCAAGCCTTTGGTTTCGTTCGGTAATGCATGCAGCCTTCCTTTGCTTTATCTCTATGCTTTATTAAACGTAGCCTGTTTTTTGTTTTAGGATTGCATACTTTAACGCTGGAGTCAGCTTTCAGTCCAATTATCGCAAATGCTGCCAAGCCCCGCCTACGGTGGATCTAGGGTGGCTCGTCACTGGGTCTCGTGTATTAAGAAAGGAAAGCTTTGCACCGTTGAACCAAACGGAAATTGAACAATTTATCATTGCTGCATTGCCACTTGAATGATATTTGAGTGAGGCAAATGCTTCTGGCGTATCGTGAGGTACGCGTCTAAGAGAACTGCTTCAATGAGTTAGGTACGTGGAGTGGCTACGGGCAGGAAGTTCTACCAGGAAGACAAGCTTGTCGGAAACTATAAATGCTCCCCATAGTAAACGGAGATCACAGGCAGCAGGAGATAACGACACAAGGAAACAAACTCTTAACTAACGTGTCCCCTAGCCTCTACCTCGCTGGCCATCAGCACTACTCTGGTTGACTGGAGCATGTTAACATTGATTAGAGCACCCCTGCATATCTTAATCCATTCCATGTATTGCATAGTAGGAAACGCTACATTGGTGTTTGCATGAAGCGAGAATTAAAAATTTAAGACACACTTGTAGCGAGATTTTTGTTAATGTCCGTATTTCATGCTTTCCACATTTTTTTTGCTTCTTTAGCAATCAGAATTATGATATTTTTCTCTCTAATTGAAGCTCCAGTTACCGGCTACGCGATGGTGAAAGAGACGTTCGATTGAGAACTGGAATGAAAGTTTCAGTGGACCGTAGCTCGGTACTAAAGGCTTGAGCATCCGCCTCTCATGCCGGTCATACGGGGTTCGATCCCCAGTGCCGCAGGGTACCCAGTGATGACGCAATAGGAACAAGCTTTCTCCTGACCTGCAATTCGGCATCTTTCGGGTGAAATGCTTGTGAAATTGGTCGCTTACCCCCCTCCTCCTTAAGAAGACAAAAACACCTTGTGCCACGGAGCTCTTTGACCACAGATGCCCTTGCGCCATAAAATTTTATCCACGTCAAATTCCCCGTGAAGTTCTCGCTTAGAGATAGCCATTTGTGCAAACATACTTTCTGCTCAAGTGTTCTCATTTTTTACACTCACTTTACCCAATGTTTTGCTCCAGCCTACGTTCGTTGTAAATTACGAGGCAACGAAACTAGACGCTAGGGCTAGCCTTCCGTTCGATCGACGCCGCGCTACGCCTCGCAGTGCGCGCAGAATACGTGGCGCCCGCAACAATACGATCACATCGCTATCAGCCAGCGCCCGAGTCGTGCATTAATGCGGGATGCAGACCTCGCGTCTGCCTCTCGCGTGTGTATACTCTGGAGCGGCGCTATCTAAACGTTACGTCACTTCTAACCACGAGC